>NW_027197638.1:0-57607 GCF_038502225.1 Cherax quadricarinatus | reverse complement strand
ATCTGGTTGATGTGTGCTTCCGGAGACATGCTCGATGTTATACTCACCCCAAGATCTTTCTCCTTGAGCGAGGTTTGCAGTCTTTGGCCACCTAGTCTATACTCTGTCTGCCCTTCCCCGATCTTCATTACTTTACATTTGGCGGGGCTAAATTCGAGAAGCCAGTTGCTGGACCAGGTGTCCAGTCTGTCCAGGTCTCTTTGTAGTCCTGCCTGGTCCTCATCTGATTTAATTCTTCTCATTAACTTCACATCGTCTGAGATCAGGGACACTTCTGAGTCTATCCCTTCCATCATGTCATTCACATATACCAAAAATAACACTGGTCCTAGGACCGACCCCTGTGGGACCCCGCTCGTCACAGGTGCCCACTGTGATACCTCATCAAGTACCATGACTCGTTGTTGCCTCCCTGTCAGGTATTCTCTGATCCATTGCAGTGCCCTTCCTGTTATACGCACCTGATCCTCTAGTTTCTGCACTAATCTCTTGTGAGGAACTGTGTCGAAGGCCTTCTTGCAGTCCAAGAAAATGCAATCAACCCACCCCTCTCTCTCGTGTCTTACTTCTGTTACTTTATCAAAAAACTCCAGAAGGTTTGTGACACAGGATTTGCCTTCCATGAATCCGTGCTGGTTGGCGTTTATAATCTTGTTCCGTTCCAGGTGCTCCACCACTCTCCTCCTGATAATCTTCTCCATAACTTTGCATACTATACACGTCCGTGACACAGGTCTATAGTTTAGTGCCTCTTTTCTGTCTCCTTTCTTAAAAATGGGAACTACATTTGCGGTCTTCCATACCTCAGGTAGTTGTTCAGTTTCCAGGGATGTGTTGAAGATTGTGGTTAATGGAACACACAACATATCCGCTCCCTCTTTAAGGACCCACGGGGAGATATCCGGTCCCATTGCCTTTGAGGAATCGATGTCACTCAGCAGCTTCTGCACCTCCTCCTGTTGTGTGTATGTCATCCAACACTTGTTGGTATATTCCCTGTTGGTGTCCCCCTCTGTCCTGTCTTCCCAGAGTCCTTCCTGTCTCCACTGTAAATACTTCCTTAAATCTCCTGTTGAGCTCCTCACATAACTCTTGATCGTTTCTTGTGAGTTCCCCACCTTCTGTCCCCAGCCTGATAACCTGGTCTTTGACTGTTGTCTTCCTCCTAATGTGGCTATACAGCAGTTTCGGGTCAGACTTGACTTTCGATGCTATGTCGTTTTTGCACTGTGTGTGTTTTGAGTCGGGGAAGAGATACTAGTCCCGCATTGAGCATATTCAATGGTGCCCTGTGTTAAGCATGATTTGAACAGCTAAAATAATACCTGGACTAAGCATTATCACAGAGGTCCCTGGACTAAGCATAACCGCAGAGGTCCCTGGATTAAGCATAAATAGAGAGGTCCCTGGACAGAGCCTAACCACAGTGGTTCCTGGTCAGAGTATAAGCACAGTGGTCCCTGGACTAAGCATTATCAGAGAGGTCCCTTGAAAGAGCATAATCAGGAGCCCCAGACTGAGGATAACCAGAGAGGCCCATGACTGAGCTTAACTCTCGCCAAGAAAGAAAGAAGAGCCACTTAACCGAGCATATTCTCCCTGCCTGGGGAGGTTGACCCTTCCTCCCTGCCTGGGGAGGTTGACACTTCCTTCCTGCCTGGGGAGGTTGACCCTTCCTCCCTGCCTGGGGAGGTTGACCCTTCCTCCCTGCCTGGGGAGGTTGACACTTCCTTCCTGCCTGGGGAGGTTGGCCCTTCCTCCCTGCCTTGGGAGGTTGACACTTCCTTCCTGTCTGGGGAGGTTGACCCTTCCTCCCTGCCTGGGGAGGTTGACACTTCCTTCCTGCCTGGGGAGGTTGACCCTTCCTCCCTGCCTGGGGAGGTTGACACTTCCTTCCTGCCTGGGGAGGTTGACACTTCCTCCCTGCCTGGGGAGGTTGACACTTCCTTCCTGCCTGGGGAGGTTGACCCTTCCTCCATGCCTGGGGAGGTTGACACTTCCTTCCTGCCTGGGGAGGTTGACACTTCTTCCCTGCCTGGGGAGGTTGACACTTCCTCCCTGCCTGGGGAGGTTGACACTTCCTCCCTGCCTGGGGAGGTTGACACTTCCTTCCTGCCTGGGGAGGTTGACCCTTCCTCCCTGCCTGGGGAGGTTGACCCTTCCTCCCTGCCTGGGGAGGTTGACACTTCCTTCCTGCCTGGGGAGGTTGACCCTTCCTCCCTGCCTGGGGAGGTTGACACTTCCTTCCTGTCTGGGGAGGTTGACCCTTCCTCCCTGCCTGGGGAGGTTGACACTTCCTTCCTGCCTGGGGAGGTTGACCCTTCCTCCCTGCCTGGGGAGGTTGACACTTCCTTCCTGCCTGGGGAGGTTGACACTTCCTCCCTGCCTGGGGAGGTTGACACTTCCTTCCTGCCTGGGGAGGTTGACCCTTCCTCCCTGCCTGGGGAGGTTGACACTTCCTTCCTGCCTGGGGAGGTTGACACTTCTTCCCTGCCTGGGGAGGTTGACACTTCCTCCCTGCCTGGGGAGGTTGACACTTCCTCCCTGCCTGGGGAGGTTGACACTTCCTTCCTGCCTGGGGAGGTTGACCCTTCCTCCCTGCCTGGGGAGGTTGACCCTTCCTCCCTGCCTGGGGAGGTTGACACTTCCTCCCTGCCTGGGGAGGTTGACCCTTCCACCCTGCCTGGGGAGGTTGACACTTCCTTCCTGCCTGGGGAGGTTGACACTTCCTCCCTGCCTGGGGAGGTTGACTCTTCCTCCCTGCCTGGGGAGGTTGACCCTTCCTCCCTGCCTGGGGAGGTTGATACTTCCTCCCTGCCTGGGGAGGTTGACACTTCCTCCCTGCCTGGGGAGGTTGGCACTTCCTCCCTGCCTGGGGAGGTTGACCCTTCCTCCCTGCCTGAGGAGGTTGACACTTCCTCCCTGCCTGGGGAGGTTGACTCTTCCTCCCTGCCTGGGGAGGTTGACCCTTCCTCCCTGCCTGGGGAGGTTGACCCTTCCTCCCTGCCTGGGGAGGTTGACCCTTCCTCCCTGCCTGGGGAGGTTGACCCTTCCTCCCTGCCTGGGGAGGTTGACCCTTCCTCCCTGCCTGAGGAGGTTGACCCTTCCTCCCTGCCTGGGGAGGTTGACTCTTCCTCCCTGCCTGGGGAGGTTGACCCTTCCTCCCTGCCTGGGGAGGTTGATACTTCCTCCCTGCCTGGGGAGGTTGACACTTCCTCCCTGCCTGGGGAGGTTGACTCTTCCTCCCTGCCTGGGGAGGTTGACCCTTCCTCCCTGCCTGGGGAGGTTGACCCTTCCTCCCTGCCTGGGGAGGTTGATACTTCCTCCCTGCCTGGGGAGGTTGACACTTCCTCCCTGCCTGGGGAGGTTGACTCTTCCTCCCTGCCTGGGGAGGTTGACCCTTCCTCCCTGCCTGGGGAGGTTGACCCTTCCTCCCTGCCTGGGGAGGTTGACACTTCCTCACTGCCTGGGGAGGTTGACCCTTCCTCCCTGCCTGGGAAGGTTGACACTTCCTCCCTGCCTGGGGAGGTTGACCCTTCCTCCCTGCCTGGGGAGGTTGACCCTTCCTCCCTGCCTGGGGAGGTTGACCCTTCCTCCCTGCCTGGGGAGGTTGACCCTTCCTCCCTGCCTGAGGAGGTTGACCCTTCCTCCCTGCCTGGGGAGGTTGACACTTCCTCCCTGCCTGGGGAGGCTGACCCTTCCTCCCTACCTGGGGAGGTTGACCCTTCCTCCCTGCCTGGGGAGGTTGACACTTCCTCCCTGCCTGGGGAGGTTGACCCTTCCTCCCTGCCTGGGGAGGTTGACCCTTCCTCCCTGCCTGGGGAGGTTGACACTCCCTGCCACTTCCTTCCACTTTCTCCCTGCCTAGGGAGGTTGCTACTTCCTCCCTGCCACTTCCTCCCTGCCTAGGGAGGTTGACACTTCCTCCCTGCCACTTCCTCCCTGCCACGTCCTCCCTGCCACTTCCTCCCTGCCTAGGGAGGTTGACACTTCCTCCCTGCCACGTCCTCCCTGCCACTTCCTCCCTGCCTAGGGAGGTTGACACTTCCTCCCTGCCACTTCCTCCCTGCCACTTCCTCCCTGCCACTTCCTCCCTGCCACGTCCTCCCTGCCACGTCCTCCCTGCCACTTCCTCCCTGCCACTTCCTCCCTGCCACGTTCTGCCTGCCACTTCCTCCCTGCCACTTCTTCCCTGCCACTTCCTCCCTGCCACTTCCTCCCTGCCACTTCCTCCCTGCCACTTCCTCCCTGCCACTTCCTCCCTGCCTAAGATTTTCCACAATTTCTTCCCTGTTTTTTTTCCCTAATTACCTGTTAGTCCGTTTTCTGTTTCTTATGTCCGTTTAATGTCCGTTAAGTCCGTTAATGTGCGTTAATCTGCGTTTATTGTACGTTTAATGTACGTTTATTGTACGCTTAATGTACGTTTAATGTACGTTTATTGTATGCTTAATGTACGTTTAATGTACGTTTAATGTACGTTTATTGTACGCTTAATGTACGTTTAATGTACGTTTATTGTACGCTTAATGTACGTTTAATGTACGTTTATTGTATGCTTAATGTACGTTTAATGTACGTTTATTGCACGCTTAATGTACGTTTAATGTACGTTTATTGTACGCTTAATGTACGTTTAATGTACGTTTATTGTACGCTTAATGTACGTTTAATGTACGTTTATTGTACGCTTAATGTACGTTTAATGTACGTTTATTGTACGCTTAATGTACGTTTAATGTACGTTTATTGTATGCTTAATGTACGTTTAATGTACGTTTAATGTATGTTTATTGTACGCTTAATGTACGTTTAATGTACGTTTATTGTACGCTTAATGTACGTTTAATGTACGTTTATTGTACGCTTAATGTACGTTTAATGTACGTTATTGTATGCTTAATGTACGTTTAATGTATGTTTAATGTACGTTTATTGTATGCTTAATGTACGTTTAATGTACGTTTATTGTACGCTTAATATACGTTTATTGTACGTTTAATGTACGTTTAATGTACGCTTAATGTACGTTTATTGTACGTTTAATGTACGTTTAATGTACCCTTAATGTACGTTTAATGTACGCTTAATGTACGTTTATTGTACGTTTATTGTACGTTTAATGTACGCTTAATGTACGTTTAATGTACGTTTAATGTACGTTTAATGTACGTTTATTGTGCGTTTAATGTACGCTTAATGTACGTTTAATGTACGTTTAATGTACGTTTAATGTACGCTTAATGTACATTTAATGTACGTTTAATGTACGTTTAATGTACGTTTAATGTACGTTTATTGTACGTTTAATGTACGTTTAATGTACGTTTAATTTACGTTTAATGTACGTTTAATGTACGTTTATTGTACGTTTAATGTACGTTTAATGTACGCTTAATGTACGTTTAATGTACGTTTAATGTACGTTTAATGTACGTTTAATGTACGTTTATTGTACGTTTAATGTACGTTTAATGTACGTTTATTGTACGTTTAATGTACGTTTAATGTACGTTTAATGTACGTTTATTGTACGTTTTAAACCATTACATTTCGCTCTACCAATACGCCAACAATCACAGTTGTCTTGATCCAGTGCTCGAAAAGTGTTTTCAAAGTGAGAGTTTCGCCCAGGTCCTGATCCACCGCCCCCCTCAGTGACGGGGGGCGGTGACCCCTGGATCACCCTCCAGGTAGCCCTACAGAGGGCGAAAAGTGTCCTATCAAAAATGCCTATTCAGCTTTATAAAGGGCGAAATGTGCCAATTTAATAGGCGTAGTGTGTATATTTTTAGTACAGCGTATACAGGGCGAAACGTGCCAGTATAAGGCCTATTGTGTACAAATATTTTTGCTATTAATGCAGCCTACAAAGAGCGAAACGTGCCAATAAAACAAGGTTTATAGTGTATAATTGTGTTTTTTTCACTGTTTTATCAGAACATTTCGCTCACTGAGCACTTTTCGCCACAGTGTGGGTGAAACGTGCTAATAAAACAAGGTTTATAGTGTATAATTGTGGTTTTTCACTGTTTTAACACAGAACATTTCGCTCACTGAGCACCTTTCGCACAGTGTGGGTGAAACATGCCAATAAAACAGTGTTTATAGTGTATAACTGGTTTTTTCACTGTTTTAACAGAACATTTCGCTCACTGAGCACTTTTCGCACAGTGTGGGCGAAACATGCCAATAAAACAAGGTTTATAGTTTATAATTGTGGTTTTTCACTGTTTTAACACAGAACATTTCGCTCACTGAGCACTTTTCGCCACAGTGTGGGCAAAACGTGCCATAATTCCCCCTGGTGAGAGCTTACCTAAGAGTGCGGTGTGTGGGAGTGCCGCAGACAGCACACACTGCCGCCTGCGGCTTCCGTCCTGCTGCCCCTGTCTGAGGGACTGATCACCTTAAAATAAGTAGTAGAAAACTATCAAGGCTGAGGGACTGATCACCTTCTGTCAAGGCTGAGGGACTGATCACCTTCTGTCAAGGCTGAGGGACTGATCACCTTCTGTCGAGGCTGAGGGACTGATCACCTTCTGTCGAGGCTGAGGGACTGATCACCTTCTGTCGAGGCTGAGGGACTGATCACCTTCTGTCGAGGCTGAGGGACTGATCACCTTCTGTCGAGGCTGAGGGACTGATCACCTTCTGTCAAGGCTGAGGGACTGATCACCTTCTGTCAAGGCTGAGGGACTGATCACCTTCTGTCAAGGCTGAGGGACTGATCACCTTCTGTCAAGGCTGAGGGACTGATCACCTTCTGTCAAGGCTGAGGGACTGATCACCTTCTGTCAAGGCTGAGGGACTGATCACCTCCTGTCAAGGCTGAGGGACTGATCACCTTCTATCAAGGCTGAGGGACTGATCACCTCCTATCAAGGCTAAGGGACTGATCACCTTTTATCAAGCCTGAGGGATTGATCACCTTCTGTCAAAGCTGAGGGACTGATCACCTTCTGTCGAGGCTGAGGGACTGATCACCTTCTGTCAAGGCTGAGGGACTGATCACCTCCTGTCGAGGCTGAGGGACTGATCACCTTCTGTCGAGGCTGAGGGACTGATCACCTTCTGTCAAGGCTGAGGGACTGATCACCTTCTGTCGAGGCTGAGGGACTGATCACCTTCTGTCAAGGTTGAGGGACTGATCACCTTCTGTCAAGGTTGAGGGACTGATCACCTTCTGTCAAGGTTGAGGGACTGATCACCTTCTGTCGAGGCTGAGGGACTGATCACCTTCTGTCAAGGCTGAGGGACTGATCACCTTCTGTCAAGGTTGAGGGACTGATCACCTTCTGTCAAGGCTGAGGGACTGATCACCTTCTGTCAAGGCTGAGGGACTGATCACCTTCTGTCAAGGCTGAGGGACTGATCACCTTCTGTCAAGGCTGAGGGACTGATCACCTTCTGTCAAGGCTGAGGGACTGATCACCTTCTGTCAAGGCTGAGGGACTGATCACCTTCTGTCAAGGCTGAGGGACTGATCACCTTCTGTCAAGGCTGAGGGACTGATCACCTTTCTGTCGAGGCTGAGGGACTGATCACCTTTCTGTCGAGGCTGAGGGACTGATCACCTTCTGTCAAGGTTGAGGGACTGATCACCTTCTGTCAAGGTTGAGGGACTGATCACCTTCTGTCAAGGTTGAGGGACTGATCACCTTCTGTCGAGGCTGAGGGACTGATCACCTTCTATCAAGGCTGAGGGACTGATCACCTTCTGTCAAGGCTGAGGGACTGATCACCTTCTGTCAAGGCTGAGGGACTGATCACCTTCTTGAGGGACTGTCAAGGCTGAGGGACTGATCACCTTCTGTCGAGGCTGAGGGACTGATCACCTTCTGTCAAGGCTGAGGGACTGATCACCTTCTATCAAGGCTGAGGGACAAGGCTGAGGGACTGATCACCTTCTGTCGAGGCTGAGGGACTGATCACCTTCTGTCGAGGCTGAGGGACTGATCACCTTCTGTCAAGGCTGAGGGACTGATCACCTCCTATCAAGGCTAAGGGACTGATCACCTTTTATCAAGCCTGAGGGATTGATCACCTTCTGTCAAAGCTGAGGGACTGATCACCTTCTGTCAAGGCTGAGGGACTGATCACCTTCTGTCAAGGCTGAGGGACTGATCACCTTCTGTCAAGGCTGAGGGACTGATCACCTTCTGTCAAGGCTGAGGGACTGATCACCTTCTGTCAAGGCTGAGGGACTGATCACCTTCTGTCAAGGCTGAGGGACTGATCACCTTCTGTCAAGGCTGAAGGACTGATCACCTTCTGCCAAGGCTGAGGGACTGATCACCTTCTATCAAGGCTGAGGGACTGATCACCTTCTATCAAGGCTGAGGGACTGATCACCTTCTATCAAGGCTGAGGGACTGATCACCTTCTATCAAGGCTGAGGGACTGATCACCTTCTATCAAGGCTGAGGGACTGATCACTTACCATTGTGGTCCTTGTATTACCATTGTGGTCCTTGTATTACCATTGTGGTCCTTGTATTACCATTGTGGTCCTTGTATTACCATTGTGGTCCTTGTATTACCATTGTGGTCCTTGTATTACCATTGTGGTCCTTGTATTACCATTGTGGTCCTTGTATTACCATTGTGGTCCTTGTATTACCATTGTGGTCCTTGTATTACCATTGTGGTCCTTGTATTACCATTGTGGTCCTTGTATTACCATTGTGGTCCTTGTATTACCATTGTGGTCCTTGTATTACCATTGTGGTCCTTGTATTACCATTGTGGTCCTTGTATTACCATTGTGGTCCTTGTATTACCATTGTGGTCCTTGTATTACCATTGTGGTCCTTGTATTACCATTGTGGTCCTTGTATTACCATTGTGGTCCTTGTATTACCATTGTGGTCCTTGTATTACCATTGTGGTCCTTGTATTACCATTGTGGTCCTTGTATTACCATTGTGGTCCTTGTATTACCATTGTGGTCCTTGTATTACCATTGTGGTCCTTGTATTACCATTGTGGTTGTATTACCTTGTGGTCCTTATTACCATTGTGGTCCTTGTATTACCATTGTGGTCCTTGTATTACCATTGTGGTCCTTGTATTACCATTGTGGTCCTTGTATTACCATTGTGGTCCTTGTATTACCATTGTGGTCCTTGTATTACCATTGTGGTCCTTGTATTACCATTGTGGTCCTTGTATTACCATTGTGGTCCTTGTATTACCATTGTGGTCCTTGTATTACCATTGTGGTCCTTGTATTACCATTGTGGTCCTTGTATTACCATTGTGGTCCTTGTATTACCATTGTGGTCCTTGTATTACCATTGTGGTCCTTGTATTACCATTGTGGTCCTTGTATTACCATTGTGGTCCTTGTATTACCATTATGGTCCTTGTATTACCATTGTGGTCCTTGTATTACCATTGTGGATCTTGTATTACCATTGTGGTCCTTGTATTACCTTACGGTCCTTGTATTACCATTGTGGTCCTTGTATTACCATTATGGTCCTTGTATTACCATTGTGGTCCTTGTATTACCATTGTGGATCTTGTATTACCATTGTGGTTACCTTGTATTGTATTCCCATTGTGGTCCTTGTATTACCATTGTGGTCCTTGTATTACCATTGTGGTCCTTGTATTACCATTGTGGTCCTTGTATTACCATTGTGGTCCTTGTATTACCATTGTGGTCCTTGTATTACCATTGTGGTCCTTGTATTACCATTGTGGTCCTTGTATTACCATTGTGGTCCTTGTATTACCATTGTGGTCCTTGTATTACCATTGTGGTCCTTGTATTACCATTGTGGTCCTTGTATTACCATTGTGGTCCTTGTATTACCATTGTGGTCCTTGTATTACCATTGTGGTATTACCCTTGTATTACCATTGTGGTCCTTGTATTACCATTGTGGTCCTTGTATTACCATTGTGGTCCTTGTATTACCATTGTGGTCTTTGTATTACCATTGTGGTCCTTGTATTACCATTGTGTTCCTTGTATTACCATTGTGGTCCTTGTATTACCATTGTGGTCCTTGTATTACCATTGTGGTCCTTGTATTACCATTGTGGTCCTTGTATTACCTTTGTGGTCCTTGTATTACCATTGTGGACCTTGTATTACCTTTGTGGACCTTGTATTACAATTGTGGATCTTGTATTACCATTGTGTACTTTGTATTGCCATTGTGGTCCTTGCATTACCTTTCAGGACCTTGCATTACCATTGTGGAACTTGTATTACCATTGTGGTCCTTGTATTACCATTGTGGTCCTTGTATTACCATTGTGGACCTTGTATTACCATTGTGGTCCTTGTATTACCATTGTGGTCCTTGTATTACCATTATGGTCCTTGTATTACCATTATGGTCCTTGTATTATTGTGGTCCATTACCATTGTGGTCCTTGTATTACCATTGTGGTCCTTGTATTACCATTGTGGTCCTTGTATTACCATTGTGGTCCTTGTATTACCATTGTGGTCCTTGTATTACCTTGTATTACCATTGTGGTCCTTGTATTACCATTGTGGTCCTTGTATTACCATTGTGGTCCTTGTATTACCATTGTGGTCCTTGTATTACCATTGTGGTCCTTGTATTACCATTGTGGACCTTGTATTACCATTGTGGACCTTGTATTACCATTGTGGACCTTGTATTACCATTGTGGTCCTTGTATTACCATTGTGGTCCTTGTATTACCATTGTGGTCCTTGTATTACCATTGTGGTCCTTGTATTACCATTGTGGACCTTGTATTACCATTGTGGACCTTGTATTACCATTGTGGACCTTGTATTACCATTGTGGTCCTTGTATTACCATTGTGGACCTTGTATTACCATTGTGGACCTTGTATTACCATTGTGGACCTTGTATTACCATTTACATGTACAAGGTATACAAGTACATGTACAAGGTATACCAGTACATGTACAAGGTATACAAGTACATGTACAAGGTATACAGACCATAGCTGACATCAGTGACATACTACTATATAGAAAGTCACTTGTTATGCTGAGCATTTCCCGTAAATTAGGTCAGTTTTGTCCCAGGATGTGACCCACACCAGTCCACTAACACCCAGGATGTGACCCACACCAGTCCATTAACACCCAGGATGTGACCCACACCAGTCCACTAACACCCAGGATGTGACCCACACCAGTTCACTAACACCCAGGATGTGACCCACACCAGTCCACTAACACCCAGGATGTGACCCACACCAGTCCACTAACACCCAGGATGTGACCCACACCAGTTCACTAACACCCAGGATGCGACCCACACCAGTCCAGTAACACCCAGGATGTGACCCACACCAGTCCACTAACACCCAGGATGTGACCCACACTAGTCCACTAACACCCAGGATGCCACCCACACTAACACCCACGTCCTGGGTGTTAGTGGACTGGTGTGTGGGTGGCATCCTGGGTGTTAGTGGACTGTTGTGGGTGGCATCCTGGGTGTTAGTGGACTGGTGTGGGTGGCATCCTGGGTGTTAGTGGACTGGTGTGGGTGGCATCCTGGGTGTTAGTGGACTGGTGTGGGTGGCAACCTGGGTGTTTGTGGACTGGTGTGGGTGGCATCCTGGGTGTTAGTGGACTGGTCTGGGTGGCATCCTGGGCGTTAGTGGACCTGGACCTGGAGTTTACCTGTAGAGAGTTCCGGGGGTCAACGCCCCCGCGGCCCGGTCTGTGACCAGGCCTCCTGGTGGATCAGAGCCTGATCAACCAGGCTGTTGCTGCTGGCTGCACGCAAACCAACGTACGAGCCACAGCCCGGCTGATCCGGAACTGACTTTAGGTGCTTGTCCAGTGCCAGCTTGAAGACTGCCAGGGGTCTGTTGGTAATCCCCCTTATGTGTGCTGGGAGGCAGTTGAACAGTCTCGGGCCCCTGACACTTATTGTATGGTCTCTTAACGTGCTAGTGACACCCCTGCTTTTCATAGGGGGGATGGTGCATCGTCTGCCAAGTCTTTTGCTTTCGTAGTGAGTGATTTTCGTGTGCAAGTTCGGTACTAGTCCCTCTAGGATTTTCCAGGTGTATATAATCATGTATCTCTCCCTCCTGCCTTCCAGGGAATACAGGTTTAGGAACCTCAAGCGCTCCCAATAATTGAGGTGTTTTATCTCCGTTATGCGCGCCGTGAAAGTTCTCTGTACATTTTCTAGGTCGGCAATTTCACCTGCCTTGAAAGGTGCTGTTAGTGTGCAGCAATATTCCAGCCTAGATAGAACAAGTGACCTGAAGAGTGTCATCATGGGCTTGGCCTCCCTAGTTTTGAAGGTTCTCATTATCCATCCTGTCATTTTTCTAGCAGATGCGATTGATACAATGTTATGGTCCTTGAAGGTGAGATCCTCCGACATGATCACTCCCAGGTCTTTGACGTTGGTGTTTCGCTCTATTTTGTGGCCAGAATTTGTTTTGTACTCTGATGAAGATTTAATTTCCTCGTGTTTACCATATCTGAGTAGTTGAAATTTCTCATCGTTGAACTTCATATTGTTTTCTGCAGCCCACTGAAAGATTTGGTTGATGTCCGCCTGGAGCCTTGCAGTGTCTGCAATGGAAGACACTGTCATGCAGATTCGGGTGTCATCTGCAAAGGAAGACACGGTGCTGTGGCTGACATCCTTGTCTATGTCGGATATGAGGATGAGGAACAAGATGGGAGCGAGTACTGTGCCTTGTGGAACAGAGCTTTTCACCGTAGCTGCCTCGGACTTTACTCTGTTGACTACTACTCTCTGTGTTCTGTTAGTGAGGAAATTATAGATCCATCGACCGACTTTTCCTGTTATTCCTTTAGCACGCATTTTGTGCGCTATTACGCCATGGTCACACTTGTCGAAGGCTTTTGCAAAGTCTGTATATATTACATCTGCATTCTTTTTGTCTTCTAGTGCATTTAGGACCTTGTCGTAGTGATCCAATAGTTGAGACAGACAGGAGCGACCTGTTCTAAACCCATGTTGCCCTGGGTTGTGTAACTGATGGGTTTCTAGATGGGTGGTGATCTTGCTTCTTAGGACCCTTTCAAAGATTTTTATGATATGGGATGTTAGTGCTATTGGTCTGTAGTTCTTTGCTGTTGCTTTACTGCCCCCTTTGTGGAGTGGGGCTATGTCTGTTGTTTTTAGTAACTGTGGGACGACCCCCGTGTCCATGCTCCCTCTCCACAGGATGGAAAAGGCTCGTGATAGGGGCTTCTTGCAGTTCTTGATGAACACAGAGTTCCATGAGTCTGGCCCTGGGGCAGAGTGCATGGGCATGTCATTTATCGCCTGTTCGAAGTCATTTGGCGTCAGGATAACATCGGATAGGCTTGTGTTAATCAAATTTTGTGGCTCTCTCATAAAAAATTCATTTTGATCTTCGACTCTCAGTCTGGTTAGCGGCTTGCTAAAAACTGAGTCATATTGGGACTTGAGTAGCTCACTCATTTCCTTGCTGTCATCTGTGTAGGACCCATCTTGTTTAAGTAGGGGCCCAATACTGGACGTTGTTCTCGATTTTGATTTGGCATAGGAGAAGAAATACTTTGGGTTTCTTTCGATTTCATTTATGGCTTTTAGTTCTTCCCGCGATTCCTGACTCCTAAGGGATTCTTTTAGCTTAAGTCCGATGCTTGCTATTTCTCTGACCAGTGTCTCCCTACGCATTTCAGATATATTGACCTCTTTTAGCCGCTCTGTTATTCTTTTCCGTCGCCTGTAAAGGGAGCGCCTGTCTCTTTCTATTTTACATCTACTCCTCCTTTTTCTTAGAGGAATAAGCCTTGTGCATACATCGAGTGCTGGTAGTAGTAGTGGTGGTAGTCAGAGTTAGTCAGGTTATCAGTGATGGTGTTATAGTAAAGGTCAGGACAGTGACCAACCTCAAGGTCACTATAGGTCAGTTAACCTTCAATGGTCGTACAGGACGGTGTAGCAGTACCATCTAGTGGTGGTAGTGGTGGTGTAGCAGTACCATCTAGTGGTGGTAGTCAGAGTTAGTCAGGTTATCAGTGATGGTGTTATAGTGAAGGTCAGGACAGTGACCAACCTCAAGGTCACTATGGGTCAGTTAACCTTCGATGGTCGTACAGGAGAGATGTGTTGCTCCTCCTCCTGCTGCCCCGCCGGCTTTACCGCTTCCTCAGCTTCTTAATACATCTAAATAACGTAAGTATTGTCTAGTGATGTGTTTGAAGTACAACAACAGAGTTGAGCTGCAGCTCCTGGTCCCCGTCACCAGTTTGCTCACTAAATTAAGTCTTAATTTTCTTCTGGTGTAATGTATTGGAGGGGCGGGGGGGGTGACCTTAGTGGAGGTGTTTTGATGCGAGGAACTGGAGCTACTCCCCTTCCTCCGGGTATATAAATCAGGCAGTAATGTTACTAGTGTATATTACATGGTAATGTTGATAGTTATGTTTATTGGTGTATATATGAGTAATGTCTTGGGGAGGGGGGAATCCTGGGGGAGGGGGGAGTCCTGGGGGAGGGGGGAGTCCTTGGGGAGGGTGACATGGGGAGGGGGAGTTTGGGGGAGGGGGTGAAATGGGGAGGGGGGAATCCTGGGGGAGGGAGTGACATGGGGAGGGGGGAATCCTGGGGGAGGGAGTGACATGGGGAGGGGGGAGTTCTGGGGGAGGGGGTGCCATGGGGAGGGGGGAGTCCTGGGGGAGGGGGGTGACATGGGGAGGGGGGAGTTCTGGGGGAGGGGGTGACATGGGGAGGGTGGAATCCTGGGGGAGGGAGTGACATGGGGAGGGGGGAGTTCTGGGGGAGGGGGTGACATGGGGAGGGGGGAATCCTGGGGGAGGGAGTGACATGGGGAGGGGGGAGTTCAGGGGGAGGGGGTGTCATGGGGAGGGGGGAGTCCTTGGGGAGGGAGTGACATGGGGAGGGGGGAGTCCTGGGGGAGGGGGGTGACATGGGGAGGGGGGAATCCTGGGGGAGGGGGTGACATGGGGACGGGGGAGTCCTGGGGGAGGGGGGTGACATGGGGAGGGGGGGACATGGGGAGGGGGGAGTTCTGGGGGAGGGGGTGACATGGGGAGGGGGGAGTTCTGGGGGAGGGGGTGACATGGGGAGGGGGGAGTTCTGGGGGAGGGGGTGACATGGGGAGGGGGGAGTTCTGGGGAAGGGGGTGACATGGGGAGGGGGTGACATGGGGAGGGGGGAGTCCTAGGGGAGCATTTTTTAAATTAGATTGTGTATATATTTATATACTGCATAGGCTGGCTGATCTTACCTAGACCCCCCTTGATCTTACCTAGACCCCCTTGATCTTACCTAGACCCCCTTGATCTTGCCTAGACCCCACTTGATCTTGCCTAGACCCCTCTTGATCTTGCCTAGACCCCTCTTGATCTTGCCTAGACCCCTCTTGATCTTGCCTAGACCCCCTTGATCTTGCCTAGACCCCCTTGATCTTGCCTAGACCCCCCTTGATCTTGCCTAGACCCCTCTTGAGCTTGCCTAGACCCCCTTGATCTTACATTGACCCCCTTGATCTTGCCTAGACCCCCTTGATCTTACCTAGAACCCCCTCGATCTTACCTAGAACCCCCTTAATCTTGCCTAGACCCCCTTGATCTTGCCTAGACCCCCTTGATCTTGCTTAGACCCCCTTGATCTTACCTAGACCCCCCTTGATCTTACCTGGACCCCCTTGATCTTACCTAGACCCACCTTGATCTTACCTAGACCCCATTGATCTTGCCTAGACCCACCTTGATCTTACCTAGATACCCCTTGATCTTCCCTAGACCCACCTTGATCTTACCTAGACCCCCCTTGATCTTACCTAGATCCCCGAGACCTCACTGATCTTACCTAGACCACCATGATGTTACCTAGACCACCATGATCTTACATACCCATGATCTTGCCTAGACCACCATAATCTTACCCATGATCTTACCTAGACCACCATGATCTTACCCATGATCTTACCTAGACCACCATCTTACCTAGACCACCATGATCTTACCTAGACCACCATAATCTTACCTAGACCACCATAATCTTACCTAGACCACCATAATCTTACCTAGACCACCATAATCTTACCTAGACCACCATAATCTTACCTAGACCACCATGATCTTACCTAGACCACCATCTTACCTAGACCACCATGATCTTACCTAGACCACCATAATCTTACCTAGACCACCATAATCTTACCTAGACCACCATGATCTTACCTAGACCACCATAATCTTACCTAGACCACCATAATCTTACCTAGACCACCATGATCTTACCTAGACCACCATAATCTTACCTAGACCACCATAATCTTACCTAGACCACCATAATCTTACCTAGACCACCATAATCTTCACATACCTTCATCATCCCTTGCACCTCCACTGCTCTACAAATTAGTAAGGCCTATACCTGGATTATACAACATAGTTGTAGTGTGTATATATTTAACACTTTGTAGGTCTACAGTTATTTAGTTTGTATCAAAATAACTTATAGATTTAGGTGTTGTTAAGTAGGATAGGTAAGGTATAGAACTGGAGAATCTGCTATATGCATTATGAATGCATATAGCAGGGGAGAGTAATCTCCCCTGAAGGCATAGATTACGTAGAACTGTAAGCCTGAGAACCCACCAACGACCTTCAGTAGCTGTCTGCAATCTGTTATTGTACATGGTTTCCGTGGGGATTTTGGTGGGTTCCAGGCTTTGGGTAGCGGTTGTGGTGGGTGTTCTACGTTTTTTATGCCTTTGGCCAAACTGTGCAAATATTGGTTCATTGAGTTTAATTGTGTAAAGTATTATTGTTCAGAATTACAGTTGATTTGATAGTTTGTAAGTAGTGAAGTGTAACACTTCTGGCAGAAGACATTAATGATCAAAATAATGATAACTTGTGTGATCTGAAGTGCAGTGTTAGTCGGCAGAAAGGTCACTAACATCTGATGATGATCAGTATAGTTAGGGAGGTGATTTAGATTGGTATTATTAACCCTTCTGGATTAGAAACCAGGAAAATGGGGGGGGGTGAATGCGGCGGTCCTCAAGTTGTGCCCAAGATGCCAGCTACAACTGGTGGGTAAGTTAGGGTATGAATTCAGGGTAGCATGGTAGTGTTAGACTGGTGACAGACCGGGCCGCGGGGGCGTTGACCCCCGGAACTCTCTCCAGGTATACATCAAGCCTCCAACTGGTTAGATTAACCATAGTGTTGGTTGTTAGTCTAGTGTGCTATGAGGGACGTGGAAGTGTAGGGGAAATAGTGTGGTCTTAATGATCCTAACTACCTTCATGTTAAATTTGGATGACGTTTTAGTGGTGTTTTTGTACTAGTAACTGCTTGTATCAAGTTACCTTCACAAGTACCCTCCCCTTCCTTGGATCAAAACTGTTTACCAGGTTTGTTTCAGGAGAATAGTGCAAGTTGGCTTATCTAGATTTTTTTCCCCAGTTAGGAGTCTAATTTCAGGGGATATTAGGAGTACGTTTTCCTGGGTTGTAATGTATCTGTTACGTGGTAAACTCACTAACTTGTCTTATCAGGATTCTTCTGCAAGTAAACACACTGGAGACCAGGTGTTCAAGACTACTGCAACACTGTTGTGGACGTGGAAGTGTTGTACACGACTGTCCAGCGTCGCAACACTCACCTTCCTGACAATACAAACACCAGGTCATGATATTTTAAAATGTATCTTACCTCAAACTACTAATAATGGCAGTACTGAGACTGACAGTCTCAGTACTACTGTTGTTAGTAGGGTTGAGGGAGGTATATTTTTTTTTGTGAAGGCAGCTGCTGTGTGGTGAAGGTCGTGTTGTTGGCAGCTGCTGTGTGGTGAAGGTCGTGTTGTTGGCAGCTGCTGTGTGGTGAAGGTCGTGTTTTGGGCAGCTGCTGTGTGGTGAAGATCGTGTTTTGGGCAGCTGCTGTGTGGTGAAGGTCGTGTTGTGGACAGCTGCTGTGTGGTGAAGGTCGTGTTTTGGGCAGCTGTCGTGTGGACTGTGTGGTGAAGGCCGTGTTGTGGAGAGCTGCTGTGTGGTGAAGGTCGTGTTGTGGGCAGCTGCTGTGTGGTGAAGGTCGTGTTGTGGGCAGCTGCTGTGTGGTGAAGGCCGTGTTGTGGACTGCTGCTGTGTGGTGAAGGTCGTGTTGTGGGCAGCTGCTGTGTGGTTAAAGTGTTGTGGACAGCTGCTGTGTGGTGATGGTCGTGTTGTGGGCAGCTGCTGTGTGGTGAAGGTCGTGTTGTGGGCAGCTGTTGTGTGGTGAAGGTCGTGTTGTTGGCAGCTGCTGTGTGGTGAAGGTCGTGTTGTGGGCAGCTGCTGTGTGATGAAGGCCGTGTTGTGTGCAGCTGCTGTGTGCTGAAGGTCGTTTTGTTGGCAGCTGTTGTGTGGTTAAGGTCGTGTTGTGGACAGCTGCTGTGTGGTGAAGCTGTGTGTGGTGAAGGTCGTGTTGTGGACAGCTGCTGTGTGGTGAAGGTCGCGTTGTGCACAGCTGCTGTGTGGTGAAGTCCGTGTGCTGTGTGGTGAAGGTCGTGTTGTGTGGGTGAAGGTCAGCTGCTGTGTGGTGAACGTGGAGTTGTGGTCAGCTGCTGTGTGGTGAAGGTCGTGTTGTGGGCAGCTGCTGTGTGGTGAAGCTGCTGTGTGGTGAAGGTCGTGTTGTGGACAGCTGCTGTGTGGTGAAGGTCGTGTGTGTGGTGAAGGTCAGCTGCTGTGTGGTGAAGGTCGTGTTGTGGGCAGCTGCTGTGTGGTGAAGACCGTGTTGTGGACAGCTGCTGTGTGGTGAAGGTCGTGTTGTGGGCAGCTGCTGTGTGGTGAAGGTCGTGTTGTGGGCAGCTGCTGTGTGGTGAAGGTCGTGTTGTGGGCAGCTGCTGTGTGGTGAAGGTCGTGTTGTGGGCAGCTGCTGTGTGGTGAAGGTCGTGTTGTGGGCAGCTGCTGTGTGGTGAAGGTCGTGTTGTGGGCAGCTGCTGTGTGGTGAAGGTCGTGTTGTGGACAGCTGCTGTGTGGTGAAGGTCGTGTTGTGGACAGCTGCTGTGTGGTGAAGGTCGTGTTGTGGACAGCTGCTGTGTGGTGAAGGTCGTGTTGTGGACAGCTGCTGTGTGGTGAAGGTCGTGTTGTGGACAGCTGCTGTGTGGTGAAGGTCGTGTTGTGGGCAGCTGCTGTGTGGTGAAGGTCGTGTTGTGGGCAGGTGGTGTATGGTGAAGGTCGTGTTGTTAGCAGCTGCTGTGTGGTGAAGGTCGTGTTGCTGTGGGCAGCTGCTGTGTGGTGAAGGTCAGCTGCTGTGTGTGGGTCGTGTTGTGTGGTTAAGGTCGTGTTGTGGACAGCTGCTGTGTGTTGAAGGTCGTGTTGTGGACAGCTGCTGTCTGGTGAAGGCCGTGTTGTGGACAGCTGCTGTCTGGTGAAGGTCGTGTTGTGGGCAGCTGCTGTGTGGTGAAGGTCGTGTTGTGGGCAGCTGCTGTGTGGTGAAGGTCGTGTTGCGGGCAGCTGTTGTGTGGTGAAGGTCGTGTTGTTGGCAGCTGCTGTGTGGTGAAGGTCGTGTTGTGGACAGCTGCTGTGTGGTGAAGGTCGTGTTGTGGACAGCTGGTGTGTGGTGATGGTCGTGTTGTGGGCAGCTGTTGTGTGCTTAAGGTCGTGTTGTGGACAGCTGCTGTGTGGTGAAGGTGTGATCCTTTATTGACAACATTTCGCCCACACAGTGGGCTTTTTCAAGTCACACACAGATCTACCTGGGGTTGGAAGGTACGGGAGTATTTATAGTCAGGTTCAGAATGTTGAGGTCAGGTGGAGAATGCTGCTTCTGATGATCTACCGGGTGGGGTTATAGAGTCTTGGGTAGCTTGGCAGGGGTATTGGACAAGTTGTGAGTAGACCTTCTGCAGTGTTCTATGTTCTTATGTGGGATAGCGATGAAGAAGTTTCTTGGCGAGTGGTTCAGCTATGTTATAGAAGCCGTTGTTCTGGTTGAAATTGTTGGTTATAGAGATAAACGATGATTCCAGGATTCTTCTGTATTGAGTGTTGTCTTCTGTGGCTATAAGTCTTGAGTTTCTGTAGTTAATTAAATGGTTATGTGAATTGCGATGTTGTACACAGGCATTCCTTGTATCGTCAGTCCTGCTTGCATATTGGTGTTCTGAAATGAGTGTTTGGAGGTCTCTTGATGTTTCGCCCACGTATAACTTGTTGCAGTCATTACAAGGGATTATGTATACCCCTGCAGAGGATGGAGGCTTGTCCTGCCTACTACTGGTGATGTCCTTGATGGTCGTGGTTGTGGAGGTAGATACTTGGAATGATGTATTGGAAAAGATGTTGGAAGCATGTTTGGCAATGGAGTTGGTGGGAAGGACTATGTATCTCTTCTCGGCAGTGTCTTCTCTGGGTGTGTTGAGGATGTTTAATGCCCGCCGTCTGCAGTCTCTGATGAAGTGACGAGGATAGTGGAGATTAGAAAATACTTGTTCAATCATCGTGCATTCTTCCTCAAGGAACTCGTTGCTGCAGATTCTGAGTGCACGCAGGAAGAAGCCTATAATTACACCACGTTTGGTTTTGGTGTCGTGGTGAGAGTAGAAGTGGAGAAGATCGTTTTGGTTGGTGGGTTTTCGATAGACTTTAAAACGAAGTTCGTGGTCAGCTTCGCAGAGCAGAACATCAAGGAAAGGAAGAGTGTTGTCGACTTCTTCTTCAAGTGTGAACTGGGTTGAAGGCTCGACCTGGTTGAGCTTGTCTTGGAGAGCTTGAACGTTGAAGCGTTTAGGAGTTATGAGGAGAATGTCGTCAACATAACGGAGCCAGGTGACAGACGAAGGAATAATGGTGGAGAAACGTTCGGCTTCTAGATGTTCCATGTATAGGTTCGCCAGGACTGCACTGAGTGGCGAACCCATGGGTAGTCCAAAAGTCTGCTGAAAGAGGTGATTTTCGAAAGAGAAACACGTAAAGCCAACACATAGTTCAACAAGGTCGATGAAGTCGCTGGCTGGAATGGGAAGATCAAGTGAATCGTCAATTTTCCTGCGCAAGAGATCGATGGCTTGTGTAGTAGGTACTTTGGTGAATAGTGAATAGGGAAGTGACTTCCCTGGTACCGACTTGGTGCTTGTCCAGTGCAAGCTTGAAGACAACCAGGGGTCTATTGGTAATCCCCCTTATGTATGCTGTTAGACAGTTGAACAGTCTTGGTCCCCTGACACTTATTGTGTTGTCTCAGTGTACTGGTGTCACCGTTGTTGTTCATTGTGGGAATGTTACATCTCCTGCCGAGTCTTTTGCTGTCATAGACAGTGATTTTCGTGTGCAAGTTTGCTACTAATTCCTCTAGGATTTAGAAAGACACGTAATTAAACACAGACATATTAGAGTGTTGCAGTCCTGGCACCTGGATCACTTCTAACATATAGACGTAGAAAGACATTATAGGCGGAGTGACCTGAGCGAGGTGTGAGTGACGCATGGTGACCTGAGTGAGGTGTGAGTGACGCATGGTGACCTGAGTGAAGTGTGAGTGACGCATGGTGACCTGAGTGAGGTGTGAGAGACGCATGGTGACCTGAGTGAGATGTGAGTGACGCATGGTGACCTGAGTGAGGTGTGAGTGACGCATGGTGACCTGAGTGAGGTGTGAGTGACGCATGGTGACCTGAGTGATGTGTGAGTGATGCATGGTGACCTGAGTGAGGTGTGAGTGATGCATGGTGACCTGAGTGATGTGTGAGTGATGCATGGTGACCTGAGTGAGGTGTGAGTGATGCATGGTGACCTGAGTGAGGTGTGAGTGATGCATGGTGACCTGAGTGAGGTGTGAGTGATGCATGGTGACCTGAGTGATGTGTGAGTGATGCATGGTGACCTGAGTGATGTGTGAGTGATGCATGGTGACCTGAGTGAGGTGTGAGTGATGCATGGTGACCTGAGTGAGGTGTGAGTGACGCATGGTGACCTGAGTGAGGTGTGAGTGACGCATGGTGACCTGAGTGAGGTGTGAGTGATGCATGGTGACAGAGTGCATGGGCATGTTATTAATTGCCTCTTCAGTCTTGTGGTGTCAGGATAATATCCAAGATTTATGAGATGACCAGATTTTGGGTCTCGTTCATAAAGAATTCATTTGGATTGTCGACCCTTAGTCTGGTCAGTGGCTCGCTGAGCAGAGAGTCATGTTGGGACTTTAGTATCTCACTCACTTCTTGGCTGTCATCTGTGTATGTCCCCTCCTGCCTAAGCAGGGGTCCAATACTGGTTGTTGTTTTTCCCTTAGATTTGGCATAAGAGAAGTATTTTTCTTTTTATCAATTTCCTTTATAGCTTTTAATTCTTCCTATGATTCTTGTCTCCTATAAGATTCATTCAGCTTAAGTTCAATATTTGCAATTTCATTAACTAGTGCTTCCCTTCATATTTCAGATATATTAACCCCTCTCAGCAGTTCTGTGACTCTTCACCTTCGTCTGTATAGGGAACGTCTCTCTCTTTCTACATCTCAAGAACCACAGTTTATTTTTTCTAGGCCATTTACCTAACATTGTGTAATGCCTAAAAAAAAATTAGAACCCATGTAATGATAATGACTCAGATACCATCAATAACACAATAAATTACTCAGCAGAGTCAAGAGGGACACTGTTGATTACCACCAGCAATGTGGCCCGGTGGCCTGGTGGCTAAAGCTCCCGCTTCACACACGGAGGGCCCGGGTTCGATTCCCGGCGGGTGGAAACATTTCGACACGTTTCCTTACACCTGTTGTCCTGTTCACCTAGCAGCAAATAGGTACCTGGGTGTTAGTCGACTGGTGTGGGTGGCATCCTGGGGGACAAGATTAAGGACCACAATGGAAATAAGTTAGACAGTCCTCGATGACGCACTGACTTTCTTGGGTTATCCTGGGTGGCTAACCCTCCGGGGTTAAAAATCCGAACGAAATCTTATCTTATCTTATCTTCTGTACCCATGTCGCACAAAAAATCTGTCCAGAGAGGTCACACTTGGATGACACTTTGGCCCCATAGTGGCTTATTTAGCAGTTGCACTCAATAAACAAGCACAAAAACAATGGATTACAGGTGGCCCTCCACATTCGCGAGCTCCACTTTCACGAGCTTCGAACATTCATGAATGCCCAGCCGCCTAATCATATTTATGCTTCCCACCACGTCCTCACTACCCTCCCTCTTACCCCCCCCCCCCAACTGGCAGCCAGCCCACCAGTCTGCCGCCACTCGGTTATTTATTTATTTACAATTTGAGCATACATACAGAGGTACAAAAAAATACAGATAAGAGCAGCATGCCAAAGCCACTTATACTATGCATAGCATTATGGGCTGGCTTAAAATTAACTTAAGATTAACTAAGCAATGATGAAATCAGTGATAAAACATTAATGTAAACAGATAACTATAAAGCACAAGTGAGTATTACAAAGACAGGTCATATGGTTGCATGCATTGTTGTACATTCAGTCGTATGGAGTATTCTGTTAGGTAGTGTATTTAAAAAATAATAAAGTTAGATTGGGTTTTAGGTTTAACATTTATGTGATATAATTGTGAGTAACATTTAGGATATACAATTTATAAGGTTCAGTTATTCAGTATTTATTTGGTTTTGGGTGAGTAAGTGAACTTTGAGAAGAGACTTGAATTTATAAACAGGTAGTGTTTCTTTTATATTTACAGGTAATGAATTCCAGATTTTAGGGCCTTTTATGTGCATTGTTTTTGCATAGCGTGAGATGGACACGAGGAACATCAAAGAGTGATCTGTGCCTTGTGTTATGGTCATGTGTTCTGTTGAGGTTGGCAAGGAGATGTTTGAGGGGAGGGTTAATATCAGAGTTAAGTGTTCTATGTATGTAATAGGTGCAGTAATAAGTATGGATGTTTTGTATGGTGAGTAGGTTTAGTGTTTTGAATATTGGTGGAGTGTGTTGCCTGTTGTGAGAATTTGTTATCATTCTAACTGCAGCCTTTTGTTGGGTAATTAGTGGTCTGAGATGGTTAATTGTTGTTGAGCCCCATGCACAAATTCCATAGGTGAGATAGGGGTAAATAAGAGAGTGATATAGGGCCAGGAGGGCTGACTGTGGAGCATAGTACCGTATCTTCGATAGTATGCCTACAGTCTTGGAAATTTTCTTAGAAATTTGTTGTATATGTGTACGAAATTTGAGTCTATTATCAAGGTGGATTCCTAAGAATTTTCCCTCTGTTAGCTTTGTGATAGGTGATCCGTTTATCATTATGTTAAGAGGGACATCTGTAGCTCTGTTACCAAACTGAATGAAGTAGGTTTTGTCAATGTTTAGTGTAAGTTTGTTAGTCCTCATCCAGGTAGATATTTTCTGTAATTCGGTGTTTACAGTATTGGCTAGCGTGACTGGGCTCGGGTGAGAGAAGACGTATGTAGTGTCATCTGCAAATAGTGTGGGTTTGAGTAATTGCGAAGCATTTGGTAGGTCATTTATGTATAGGAGAAAGAGAAGAGGGCCAAGGACACTTCCCTGTGGGACACCAACTGTAATTGGTTGAGCGGAAGAGCTTGCCCCATTTGCGTACACATATTGGCTTCTGTTGCTGAGGTAAGACTTGAGGTAGTTGAGGGAGTGCCCTCTAATACCATAGTGTGACAATTTTACATGGAGCAAGTCATGGTCAACTGTATCAAAAGCTTTACGTAAGTCAATGAAGATCCCCAGTGGGACTTCTTTTTTTCTCTATTGCAGTGTATATATGTTCTAGCATGTGTATAATAGCATCATTAGTATTTTTATTAGGCCTGAATCCAAATTGGCAGGGGTTGAGTATGTTTTGGAAGATAAGGTAGGAGTAGATTCGTTTATGAATTAATTTTTCAAAGATTTTTGAGAGAGGGTGTAAATTGGATATTGGCCTATAGTTATTCAACTCTGTTTGGTCTCCTCCTTTGTGGATCGGGGTGACCCTTGCTATTTTGAGTACTGTAGGGAAGGTGGAGGATTCAATGGATTTGTTAAAGAGTGTTGCAATGATTGGTGATAGTACTTGTGACACTTTTTTGTATATAAAGGGTGGTAAGGTATTTAAATCTCCTGCCTTGTTTTTTAGTGTGTTGATAATAAGGGAGACTTCGTATGGGTTAGTTGGAGCTAGGAACAGTGTGTTCGGGTAGTTGCCGGTGAGGTAGTCATTTGGTGGGGTATCTGAGCTTGGGATTTTATTGGCAAGGTTTTGTCCTATAGTGGAGAAGAAATCATTGAGTCTGTTTGCTGTTTCTGTTGGTGGGAGTTGGGGTTCATCTGATTTTGCTAATTTTATTTCGCTATTTCGTGATATCTTTTTTGTTCCCAGAATTTCTGATAGGGTTTTCCAGGTCTTTTTTATATCACCAACCAACCTTCGTGTTGGTCTGTGTTGCGTGTGTCCTACCATACACATGTACTCACCTAATTGTGGTTGCAGGGGTCGAGACTCAGCTCCTGTGTTTGTGTGGTGGTGCAAGTACTACCCCAAGCGAGCAGCAACTACTATTGATGACCAAGTTTTGGTTCTCGATCTTTACTGTTAAATTTTCAACTACATCACTTGAGGCATTTAGTAGTTCTGAGCATATGTTATGTTTTTGTGTATGGTGCTAAGTACATATTAGTGTGGTATTCAATGTAGGTCTTCTTACACTACCAATTTCTACTGAGACTTTGTGATATCTATTCAACACTATAGAGACGTTTGTTTTTATCAGTGTTTCTTGTACGTCTTTGGTGGAATTACCTAGTGTTTGAGTGGTGTATTGTTATTGATTTCTATGTAGTAGACATGTTTATTAAAACTTGTACTTTTATCATTGATAGGCTGTAGTTTTTCCATTATTTTGTCAAAGGTGAACCAACTATAGAAATATAAATATTTTATGTACTAAACATTATACAGGCTGATGTGTTTTTCAGGGTCACAGGTAAAACTAGAAGTAATCCATTATGCAATCCAGTAGATAAGAAAATACCTACAAGTGGAGGGTTGATTCCATGGTCCAAGAAGTTGAGGAAACAGTGTTTAATACAAGAACAACAACCAATAACATTGAAAACTCACTTGGAGAGAAAGTTGATACATGTTACTGTACATGCAAAGTGTTGATCTCCAGCTCTACACATTACTGGTGAGCTTTACTTTCCAAAGTTACAAATAAAAATCAGTGTTCAAAAGACTGATCTTAAGGTTCCCGATATTGAGATCAAAGGTTAAACAACAGTAAATCTGACATTTTTTTTTTCTTTGATGTGTGAGGTAAATTGTAATAATGTTGGTAGAATATAGTTATGGAGTGGTTGGTACTATCATTCAATACATTTATGAAAGAGAGGAAGGTACCTAGGGATTGTCAGAGAGCTTGTATAGTTCCTGTAAATAGAGGGAAGGGAGACAAGAGAGTTTAAAAATTATAGGTGAATAAGTTTACTGAGTATACCAGGTAAAGTGTATGGTAGAGTTATTATTGAAATAATTATAGGTAAGAGAGAGCAAGATCACAGATGAACAAGGAGGTTTTAGAATGAGTAGGGGAAGTGTAGATCATGTTTACATTGAAGCATTAAGTGAACCACATTTAGATAAAGGTAGGATTTAGAAAAGGCATATGACAGGGTGGATAGAGGAGCAATGTGGCAGATGTTGCAAGTGTATGGAATAAGCAGCAAGTTAATATATATGCTGTAGATAGTTTTTATGAGGATAGTGAGGCTCAGGTCAGGGTGTGTAGGAGAGAGGGAGATTACTTCCTAGTAAAAGTAGGTCTTAGGCAGTGATGTTTAATGTCACCATGGTTTAATTTATTTATACATGGGGTTGTAAAAGAAGTAAATGCCAGGGTACACAAATAACCTGCACATAGTAGAGAGGAACTTACAATGGTGTTTTGCTCCAACTTGGACCATTTACAAAGTCAGTGTGACTGTAAATGGTCCAAGTCTGACCAAAACGTCGTCATAAGTTCCTCTCTCTGTGTGTGAGTTACTTGTGTATTGTTCCAGTCACAGTATTGTGCTATTTTGTTCGATCTAAATACTAGGATGTTAGAGAAGGGTCAGATTAAATTATGGGGAATCAAATGCAAAATGGGAGTTGAAATTTACTTTTTGTCGATGATACTGTGCTTTTGGGAGATTGTAAAGAGAAGTTACAAAGGTAAGTTTGGGAGATTGTAAAGAGAAGTTACAAAGGTAAGTTTGGGAGATTGTAAAGAGAAGTTACAAAGGTAAGTTTGTGAGATTGTAAAGAGAAGTTACAAAGGTAAGTTTGTGAGATTGTAAAGAGAAGTTACAAAGGTAAGTTTGTGAGATTGTAAAGAGAAGTTACAAAGGTAAGTTTGGGAGATTGTAAAGAGAAGTTGCAAAGGTAAGTTTGGGAGATTGTAAAGAGAAGTTACAAAGGTAAGTTTGGGAGATTGTAAAGAGAAGTTACAAAGGTAAGTTTGGGAGATTGTAAAGAGAAGTTACAAAGGTAAGTTTGGGAGATTGTAAAGAGAAGTTACAAAGGTAAGTTTGGGAGATTGTAAAGAGAAGTTACAAAGGTAAGTTTGGGAGATTGTAAAGAGAAGTTACAAAGGTAAGTTTGGGAGATTGTAAAGAGAAGTTGCAAAGGTAAGTTTGGGAGATTGTAAAGAGAAGTTACAAAGGTAAGTTTGGGAGATTGTAAAGAGAAGTTACAAAGGTAAGTTTGGGAGATTGTAAAGAGAAGTTACAAAGGTAAGTTTGGGAGATTGTAAAGAGAAGTTACAAAGGTAAGTTTGGGAGATTGTAAAGAGAAGTTACAAAGGTAAGTTTGGGAGATTGTAAAGAGAAGTTGCAAAGGTAAGTTTGGGAGATTGTAAAGAGAAGTTACAAAGGTAAGTTTGGGAGATTGTAAAGAGAAGTTACAAAGGTAAGTTTGGGAGATTGTAAAGAGAAGTTACAAAGGTAAGTTTGGGAGATTGTAAAGAGAAGTTACAAAGGTAAGTTTGGGAGATTGTAAAGAGAAGTTACAAAGGTAAGTTTGGGAGATTGTAAAGAGAAGTTACAAAGGTAAGTTTGGGAGATTGTAAAGAGAAGTTACAAAGGTAAGTTTGGGAGGATGTGTAAAGGAAGAAAGTTGAAAGTGAATATAGATAAGAATAAAGTGATGAAGGTATCAACCAAGTTAGGTGAAGAAAAATTGGTTGTCACATTGGAGGGAATATGGAAGTGAATGTGTTCAGATATTTGGGAGTTGACTTGTCAGTGGATGGGTTTATGAAGGATGAAGTAAACTATAGAATTGATGAAGGAAAAAGGTGGGTGTTGCATTGAGGTGTTTGTGGAGACAAGGTAATGTTATCCATGGAGGCAAAGAAGGGTATGTATGAGAATATAGTGATACCAACACTCTTACATGTGTGTGAAGCATGGGTTGTAAATGTTGCAGTGAGGAGGCTGGAGGCAGTGGAGATTATTTTTTATTTATTAACACATCGGCCATTTCCCCACCAAGGCAGAGTGGCCACCAAGGCAGTGGGGCTACCAGGGCAGGGTGGCCACCAAGGCCAGAGGGGTGCTTACGCAACAGTTATAAAACTGCAACATTATCACCCCTCCTTCTAAAGGGAATGTGTGGTGTAAATATTATGTAGAGAACTCATAGTGTGGAAATTAGGAGGTGTGGAGTTAATAGGAGTATTAGTCAGAGGGCTTGTTGATGTGGTTTGGTCATTTAGAAAGGATGGAGCAAAATAAGATATGTAGGGTATATCAATTTGTAGTGGAGGGGAGGAGAGAGTAGGGGTCATCCTAGGAAAGGATGGAGGGAGGAGGTGAAAGAAGTTTTCTGTGCAAGGGGCTTGGACATACAGCAGGCATGTGGAAATGTTGGGTAGGAGTGAATGGTTTTTGGGACTTGATGAGCCGTTGCAGTGTGAGCAGGGTAATACAGAGTGGCCACAAAATCACTCCCTGATTTCAAATAGGTATAATATGTAACTACATTGTAATAATCTTTCACAGTTTGTAACTTCAGGTGCAGGATTTCATTCAGTTTCATGTGGTATAGGGTAGCATTAAAGGCAATCAGTGTGTGCCCCTCTGGTTGCTCGGCAAACATTGATGTGACAGTCCAGGGTGCTGGCCAATTGGATGTTTCCACAACTAGCTGCTGAAGGTAACGTCTACCTTTTCCAGCAAGATGGTGCTCTGCCGCACTGGCATCTCGCCGTCAGATTTCTCAATGAGCACTTGCCAAACAGATGGATTAGTCATGCTGGACGAGATGATCAGGTGTTCTACAAGGTCACCAGACCTAACTGTTTGTGACTTCTTTCTTTGGGGTACATGAAGAGCACAGCTTACATACCACCACTACCTGCAACCCTGGAGGAGCTGAAAATTTCGATCACTGAAGCAGTTTGCATGATAACTCCAGGGAGGCCAAGCCCATGATGACACTATTCAGGTCACTTGTTCTATCTAGGCTGGAATATTGCTGCACACTAACAGCACCTTTCAAGGCAGGTGAAATTGCTGACCTAGAAAATGTACAGAGAACCTTCACGGCGCCCACAACGGAGATAAAACACCTCAATTACTGGGAGCACTTGAGGTTCCTAAACCTTTATTCCCTGGAACACAGGCAAGAGAGATACATGATTATATACACCTGGAAAATCCTATAGGGACAAGTACCGAACTTGCACACGAAAATCACTCACTACGAAAGCAAAAGACTTGGCAGACGATGCAACATCCCCCCAATGAAAAGCAGGGGTGTCACTAGCATGTTAAGAGACCATACAATAAGTGTCAGGGGCCCAAGACTGTTCAACTGCCTCCCAGCATACATAAGGGGGATTACCAACAGACCCCTGGCAGTCTTCAAGCTGGCACTGGACAAGCACCTAAAGTCGGTACCTGACCAGCTGGGCTGTGGCTCGTACGTTGGTTTGCGTGCAGCCAGCAGTAACAGCCTGGTTGATCAGGCTCTGATCCACCAGGAGGCCTGGTCACAGACCGGGCCGCGGGGGCATTGACCCCCGAAACTCTCTCCAGGTAAAAACTTTATAACAAAAGAGTCCATAAGGTTACAGACGAGTCTGCCAGGTGACCAATTGAAAGGTGCAGCAAAAGGCCTGAGAATCCATCCCAACAGCCACATATAGGCACAAACAGGAAATATTTTTATTTTTATCAGGAGGAAAGTGGAAAACCCATAGATGTCATGCACAACTTGGGCAATAGGATTCATTCTGATTATATCAAATCAAGATATCAATAAATCAAAGAATACCTCGATGTATCTGCCTTAAATAGTAAACAGAACATTTGAAACAAGTGTATACTCAATGGAACTCACGATTTGTATAATTTACCTCCCACGTGTGCGACTTTTTATTGTGTCAATATTTAACTCTAGTAACTTTGTCAAGCCGTGACTGCCTGACAAAGCTCCCGGAGAAAAGAAAGCCCACAATAGTTGCACACGTACTTTTATTAAAAAATTTTTTGTTTCAATACGCCGGCCGTCTCCCACCGAGGCAGAGTGAACCAAAAGAAAAACACTGTCACCATCATTACCGCAATCACTGTTTTAGCAAAGCACAAAGACATGACATTTCAGATGCCACTACCAACAGCAAATATCTCACACCCTCCTTAAAAGTGCAGGCACTGTACTTTCCACCTCTAGAATTTTCGTTGTATATACAGGTAAGAGCAGCATGCCAAAGCCACTTGTATGCATAGCATTACGGGCAGGCTTAAGATTAACTAAGCAATGATGTAATCAGTGATCATATATCTCTCCTGCCTGCGTTCCATGGAGTACATGGTCAGGAACTTCAATCGCTCCCAGTAATTGAGGTGACTTTAGGTGCTTGTCCAGTGCCAGCTTGAAGACTGCCAGGGGTCTGTTGGTAATCCCCCTTATGTGTGCTGGGAGGCATACGCTTAGTGTATGTATGAAACCTGAAGCCTTTCTTCAGACTTGGTTTTTTCAATGTATTGATAATTTAGTTTTTCAAATGTTTAAAAATAAAAAGCTGAACCAGATACGAACACTAATTTATAATAAGTATTTCATGTACTAAAGTCTCTTTTAAAAGCTTAACTGTTTTGCAGGTCACATAGACAACGATGTAAGTAAGAGATGAATTGTTTGAGGAGATGCCTACACGTGGAGGATTGATTTCCAGGACCAAGAAGTCGGAGGAAATCACGGTTACTGTTGCAAAGTGAAAATTGCTGAAAGAAAATGGCCTTTTTTCACTGTTGGATGCACAGTGGACCCCCGGTTAACGATATTTCACTCCAGAAGTATGTTCAGGTGCCAGTACTGACCGAATTTTCTCCTATAAGGAATATTGTGAAGTAGATTAGTCCATTTCAGACCACCAAACATACACGTACAAACGCACTTACATAATTGGTCGCATTCGGAGGTGATCGTTATGCGGGGGTCCACTGTATATATAAGCCTGATAACATGTTTACAGTATCATATATTAAGCAGTAGAGCCAGGCCTTAAAAATGCATATATAGTATACACACTACTTAAAATATTTTCATCCTTAGCGTATAGTGAATATACAGCGTCTCCTCACTTAATGACCGAATTCCGTTCCTAAGACCACGTCGGTAAACGAATTTGTCACTAAATGAGTTAATGCATTGCAGAATTAATGACTATGTAACATAGTTGTATAAAATTGTGTCAGAACTGTAACCAGGTGAAGGGTAAACACACAACTTAGATATTATAACATAAATCAAGTGGTATTATTATACAGTTTCTCTTTAATGATGGAGCTGCATTCTTAAGACAACGTCAGTAAACATGGCTAAGTGAGGAGGATACTATAATGGCAGTGGGTTTGTATCAACCAGCTTTTGATAACATGTTTATACAGTAATGTATACTGTATTAAACAGAATACAAGAAATCAATTCTAATATACATTATTTAGGTATGCATACTTGTTAGAGAGCCCACTGGGGCTCTGGTGGCCTGGTGGTTAACGCTCTCGCTTCACACGGTGAGGGTCTGGGTTCGATTCCCAGCCAGAGTAGAAACATTGGACGTGTTTCTTTCCACCTGTTGTCTATGTTCCCCATCAGTAAAATGGGTACCTGGGTGTTAGTCGACTGGTGTGGGTCGCATCCTGGGACACTGACCTAAGGAGGCCTGGTCACAGACCGGGCCGCGGGGGCGTTGACCCCCGGAACTCTCTCCAGATAGGGACCTTGAAATTCAACACCCATATACAACTGTTGCACCTCGACTATTTTTTCCCTATTAACTTTTATTTCCTTTAATGGTACATAACGTTCATTTTCTTTAGTAGCTAAATTGGAAATGAATGCCATTGTATATTTATATTACCACAATTGCTTATGTTCTAGTGTATTATGTCACCAGTCTGTGTTCTGGAGGAAGGTAAAGATAAATTAAACCTCTAAGACTATCTCTAATAAACTGTCTTAAGAAATCATAATGACACGATTGCAAATAAACCATACCCCCGGCCGGGATTGAACCCGCGGTCATAGAGTCTCAAAACTCCAGCGCGACGGGCTGGAGTTTTGAGACTCTATGACCGCGGGTTCAATCCCGGCCGGGGGTATGGTTCTAATAAACTGTGTTCAGTTATAACCCCCTTCCTTTGTGCTAAGAAATTGGTGGTAAAAGTCGCATGACTGACCTGACGTTTATGCTTGTCCAGCGTGCAGATACCAGCTGACTAGTAGTGGTAGTGGTAGAAGTGGGGAATAAGGAGGACGAGCCAGTCAAATACAAAGGAAGGGGAGCACTGCAAGAGAGCTAGGTGCCCACAGAGGGAGAGCAAGCGCACAGAGGTGCATGAAAGGGGAAGTGGTGAAATAAATGAAGAAGGAACAGAAACACGAGACAGAAGAGAGAAAGACAACCCAGAGGAGAAAAAGGAAAGAGGAAAGGGGAAGAGGGAGAAGAAAAAGAAAAGGAAAAATGAGGAGTCAGGTTAAGTCACGGGTGTTCTGAAGTTTGGAGCATTTTACAATGTAGTGGGAGAGGAAGGCATCTACAGAGACGAAGCCAGGGCTAAGATTCATACAAGGAAAGTTGTGTATTAGAGAGGATTCAACTAGACGGCGACTGTTCGAGTTGGAAGTAGGGAAGACAGTTTTAGCAGAAGACCAGTCAATAGGATGGCTATGATCTCTGACGTGACAGAAAAGAGCATTGTTAGTGTCGGCAAGCCTAACACTATTTTTGTGCTCCCTAAGTCTGTCAGAAAGAGATCGACCAGTTTCTCCGAAGTATTGAAGAGGACAGGAGGAGCAAGAAATAGAGTAGACACCAGGAACATCTGTAGAGGGAGGAGAGGTATGAACGAGATTAGTGCGAAGAGTGTTAGTCTGGCGGAAGGTAAGCTTGATGTCTAAGGGACGGAGAGAATTGTTGAGATTAGAAAGACCGGAAATGTAGGGAAGGCAGAGGATAGAAGAGTTCCCAGGAGTAGAGAGTTTGGGAGAGAAGAAATTGCGTTTAGCACGTGAGAGGGCAGAGTCTATGAAATGGGAAGGGTAGCCAAGACGGGAAAACGAATTATGAAGAGTGGAAATTTCTGCTGGAAGGAACTGAGGATCACAGATGCGGAGGGCACGGAGAAAGAGGGAGATAAGAACACTTTTCTTGACAGGGGAAGCATGATAGGAAAAGTAGTGAATGTACATGCCACTGTGCATAGGTTTTCGGTAAACGGAAAAGGAAAAACCTGTATCTGAGCGGTGGACATGGACATCAAGGAAAGGAAGCAAGGAATTAGATTCCCATTCAGCTTTAAACTTAATGGAAGGGGCAAGATTATTAAGAGCTTCAAGAAAAGGTTGGAAGAGACTGGAGTCATGAGGCCACAGAGCAAAGATGTCATCCACATAGCGGAGCCAGAGTGAAGGTTGCACATCGAGGGTAGGAAGAAGAACAGTCTCGAAGTATTCCATGTAAAGATTAGCAAGGACAGGAGAGAGAGGAGAGCCCATAGCGACACCGAAGGTTTGAGAATAATATTTCCCTTGGAAGGAAAAGGAGTTAGAGTCCACACAGAGGCGGATCAGATCAAGAAAGACATCAGTGGGGATAGGGAGATGAAGAAACCCTTCATGGGCCTTCTCTCTAAGGAAATCAAGGACATCATCAAGAGGGACATTGGTGAAGAGGGACTCAACGTCAAGACTAAGCATCTTACAGGTTGGGAGAGAGCGAACCCGTTCAATGAAGTCTTGAGAGTGACGGAGGTGGGCAGGAGAAAAAGTACCAAGAAAGGGAGTGAGGGTTTTGGCCAGCCAAGAAGCAAGAGAATAAGAGACAGAACCTCTAGAGGATATGATAGGACGAAGAGGAATATCAGGTTTATGAGTTTTGGGAAGGCCATAGAAATAGGGAAGAGAGGGACAGATCACTAAACCTCAAAGTTCTTGGTAGAAAACCCTCACTCCCTTTCTTGGTACTTTTTCTCCTGCCCACCTCCGTCACTCTCAAGACTTCATTGAACGGGTTCGCTCTCTCCCAACCTGTAAGATGCTTAGTCTTGACGTTGAGTCCCTCTTCACCAATGTCCCTCTTGATGATGTCCTTGATTTCCTTAGAGAGAAGGCCCATGAAGGGTTTCTTCATCTCCCTATACCTACTGAAGTCTTTCTTGATCTGATCCGCCTCTGTGTGGACTCTAACTCCTTTTCCTTCCAAGGGAAATATTATTCTCAAACCTTCGGTGTCGCTATGGGCTCTCCTCTCTCTCCTGTCCTTGCTAATCTTTACATGGAATACTTCGAGACTGTTCTTCTTCCTACCCTCGATGTGCAACCTTCACTCTGGCTCCGCTATGTGGATGACATCTTTGCTCTGTGGCCTCATGACTCCAGTCTCTTCCAACCTTTTCTTGAAGCTCTTAATAATCTTGCCCCTTCCATTAAGTTTAAAGCTGAATGGGAATCTAATTCCTTGCTTCCTTTCCTTGATGTCCATGTCCACCGCTCAGATACAGGTTTTTCCTTTTCCGTTTACCGAAAACCTATGCACAGTGGCATGTACATTCACTACTTTTCCTATCATGCTTCCCCTGTCAAGAAAAGTGTTCTTATCTCCCTCTTTCTCCGTGCCCTCCGCATCTGTGATCCTCAGTTCCTTCCAGCAGAAATTTCCACTCTTCATAATTCGTTCTCCCGTCTTGGCTACCCTTCCCATTTCATAGACTCTGCCCTCTCACGTGCTAAACGCAATTTCTTCTCTCCCAAACTCTCTACTCCTGGGAACTCTTCTATCCTCTGCCTTCCCTACATTTCCGGTCTTTCTAATCTCAACAATTCTCTCCGTCCCTTAGACATCAAGCTTACCTTCCGCCAGACTAACACTCTTCGCACTAATCTCGTTCATACCTCTCCTCCCTCTACAGATGTTCCTGGTGTCTACTCTATTTCTTGCTCCTCCTGTCCTCTTCAATACTTCGGAGAAACTGGTCGATCTCTTTCTGACAGACTTAGGGAGCACAAAAATAGTGTTAGGCTTGCCGACACTAACAATGCTCTTTTCTGTCACGTCAGAGATCATAGCCATCCTATTGACTGGTCTTCTGCTAAAACTGTCTTCCCTACTTCCAACTCGAACAGTCGCCGTCTAGTTGAATCCTCTCTAATACACAACTTTCCTTGTATGAATCTTAGCCCTGGCTTCGTCTCTGTAGATGCCTTCCTCTCCCACTACATTGTAAAATGCTCCAAACTTCAGAACACCCGTGACTTAACCTGAATCCTCATTTTTTCTTTTCTTTTTCTTGTTCTCCCTCTTCCCCTTTCCTCTTTCCTTTTTCTCCTCTGGGTTGTCTTTCTCTCTTCTGTCTCGTGTTTCTGTTCCTTCTTCATTTATTTCACCACTTCCCCTTTCACGCACCTCTGTGCGCTTGCTCTCCCTCTGTGGGCACCTAGCTCCCTTGCAGTGCTCCCCTTCCTTTGTATCTGACTGGCTCGTCCTCCTTATTCTCCACTTCTACCACTACAACTACTACTACCTCTACTACTACTACTTCTACTACTACTACTGATGAAATTAAGACATGTGCGGCATCTGGTTGTCTTTGTTGTGGACGTTTCGCCATCCAGTGGCTGGCTGGATGGCGAAACGTCTACGATGGGGATGCCGGGTGTTCCGCATGTGTCATAATTTCATCTTGTCGGTATTATATACCATTCTTGTACTACTACTACTACTACCACCACCTCTTCCTGCCTATATATAGCCGTCCTGCTCCACTTCTGGTTAGTGTGACTTTGTAAATGGTCCAAGTCGGACCGAAACGTCGTTGTAAGCTTCTCTCTTTTTTGGACAGTTAAGTAGTTGCTGTGTCTTGACACTACACTCCCTCTCCTCGATTAAGAACAGAGTTGCATTCCTAACAAACACATCAATAAATGAATTCATGGCTAAGAGTGGATCATAATATAATGGTAGTGGGTTTATTAACCATCTTTAATTGTTTTAATGTCATCTTTGCAACATTTCTAGTGTTTATACAGTAGTGTACTGTATAGAGGAAATTGGCTCTAATATAGATTATTTAACAGACTCATTTAGGTATGCATACTAGTCAGAGCCATCACTAAATGAGGAGTGGCTGTGTAATAAAACAATTTTGGGGGTTAATGAGAGAGAATTCGAGCTTTGCTTTATTTCTATATCCTACAGTAAGATCACATCGGGGTTTTAAACTTAATAGCTGGGTAGTAATATAGATGTTAAAAACATCACATTAGGGCTTTGAACTTATCATAAAGATTGCTGTAGTATTCTTAAATCATTAGAAAACCCAAGACACACTAATAATAGGGCAATAGTGGTCACTATCTGCAAAAATAATAAAAAAAACAGTTTATAAGATTTTATCTCCACTACATTTGCAACATTTTCAATTTCATGCTTCCCAGGAAATGCATGCCTGGCTGTCTCCCTTATTTGCAAAAAAACAAGTAAAAAGAGCCAGTTTTTCCTAAAAAAGCACAAAATCGTCAAGACCACAGTCAACTAACCCTGACTACCTTGACAGACTGACCTAATGAGCCCTATGACTGTTAGCACTTTGCACACTGGGTAGAAAAAACAGGTATTGCATGGCACCACATTGCATATGTAGACTTGTATGTGTTCCTGCTAATGGTATACAGAAATGGCCATAAATTTATTTTTTGTAGACAAATATCCTGGCCACTGCATGTATCTTCAGTTGCCATTATGTATAATGTATAGGAGTAATAGGGTCATCCGTGGCAAATGACAAGATTCAATATTTGACATTATATATTAACAAGGAGCACAACTGTCTGGTACACGAGGTTCTCGGTTAATGTTGTTCCACAGACAGTGTCGTTGTGCCTGACTGCAACATCTCAAGTTCCACTCGATGTTGCTCTGGTTAACACTTCACTTTGCAGGACTGCAACATTAATCAAGGACTTCTGTATAACAAGAACTAACCATAACAGCAACTGAAGACACAGCGCAGTCAGAGCAACAATTGAAGGCATGTACGAGTTAGTTACATCACTGCTCAGCATAGCTTGCCCGATGGATCGTTTACTAGAAATTCAATTTACCATTGTTGACAAACTGGCATATCAAGTAACTTAAATATGTTATACAAACAATTTTTTTGCGCTTTTCATTGTGCATGTAATAAATTACATTCTGGAAATTTGACAGGATATAAGCTCTTAATTTGTAGATACATCATGCTTTTCTCAGATATATTACAATATAGTGCGTGTGATATACAGTATATATGTACTATATGCAATATTTTCAGTTAAATGGGAATACTGTACAACCAACTGCAGTGTCATACAACCATTGTATCATTAAGTGGGCTGTGGTATTCCTCAACATTGAATTAGTGGACTTATTGTGTTAAAACAATCTCCTAGAATTAATTTCTCTTTGTTACACGGAAGTCACGAGAAGCGACTAAACCATAGGTCTCGTAAGGCAAAAACACAACCCCATAATGTTCTTACAGAGGCTATGAGAACATTGGGAGAAAACACCCACTTCCCTCTAGAGTTTACTGTAACTAGGGGAGGAGGGTGGCGGTGTGGTCGTATCTGTGAACAAGCACAGCTTGACTAGAAAATAAACACAACACAAACTGGCCAACAAGTGATTCATCTAGTGAATGGCATTGGCAAGTCATCTAATGTGAGGCAAGTCCCTCACACTCATTAACCAAAGACAAAGGCTGTAGTGCATAAGGTCAATTAGGATTGATATCTGCACAAAGGAGATTGTACCATCTCAGAGATCACTTGTATCACGGCAAGTCAGAAAGCTGTGGCAGTGTTTTAGTCGTTCGTCGTGTCGGTCGGTCGGGAGGGAGGAGAAGGTTAGCCAAGACATCACAGCTCGTGCATTTCCGAGCTTGAAGTGATGTCCACATCCTCTGACCAGCTGACATCCATGTTATTTCTGTCGTTGTGAGGATTTGTAGTGTTGTCGTCAGAATCGGAAGACGGTGCAGAAGAGACTCGTCTCCTGACGGGTCGCTTTCCTCGACTAGGGAGTGGTTCCAGCGTCAATGGGTCGCCAGTATATTGTTTTAACAGATCATCGGTAATCATGGCCTCACCTGCACCGTCCTTTGGACACCATGGTCCATTCTTCCGACCGAGGGGTTGGTGGGTAGACCCTGGTTTGCTATGTCGTTCACCATCACTACTGTCACTGTCAGAATCTGTAGAGGATCCTCCCTTTATGATGTCACACTGAGAAAGCTCAGAGTCACTGGCAGCCTCAGAGCTGCTGGTCAGACCAACTCCAGACAGTTCCACAACTTCAATGAACTGATGAGTACCACTTGGAGTTTCTTCATACTCATCCTCATCTGGGTCTTCCAAAAGGTGGTGCTCTAGCCTGCCTCTCACTGGTGATCCGTTCTGACGTGGAGCATTTACTTTAGAAGGTGATTTGGGTGGATGGACAGGAACAGTCCATGCCAAACCAGTCGGAGATATTCTTTCCATTTCGCTGCCTCCTTCACTGCTCTCTGAAGTGGTTCTCCTAGACCCTGGACGACTGCCGTGCCCGTTGGTATCGAGGGACTTCCCATTCGCTAATTTGGGTTTTTCAGTCGTCTCTTTTGTTTTTCTATTTGTTTCTTGTGGCTTTCCATTTATATCACTTGGTTTACCTTCTGCATTTAATCCATTTTTATTTGGGGTATTTGCTCGATTGTTATGAATGACTCTACGTATGTGCGTGGGTGTGCGTGGACGATCAACAGCGCTCAGAGATGCTGTCCGCTGCGGCCGAGGTCTGGGCGATTGGGGCAGGTCTAAAAAACTGTCGTCTAACTGAGTGTCGGTCAGATCTAGGATAAAGGAGACGGAGTTTGACTTCTCCACCACAGCTTTCACACAAGGTGACGGTGGGGGAGACTCAAAGGACAACTCCTGTATTTTGTCGTCTCCGTCAACACCATCCTCCGCATTCAGTCCCAGTCGAGACTTGCGCTTGCCAATGTCGCACTTGGAAGGCGAGATTTTGCCCGATGGAGTTCGAACAGCTACCCTGCGGACAAAATGTTTCACATCTGAGCACACGTTGACCCACTACAGTGCTAAGGTAACCTAAATTAATTACCTCGTCATGTTGATCCTTTGGAAGGGCCACAAATTTGGGAGACACATAATGGTTCTAACAAACTTATAGCAGGATTGAAACATTCCTAACACTAAAATGGCACACTAGCATACAAACAAACAAAAAAAAACTTAATAAGCCATTGCCAAAGCAAAAAAACACTGACAATTTATACTGATTTTTATAACAATCGTTTTATAATGGCAAATTTATTTAAAAATATAAACATTCATTGACTAATTCAAAAATACAACGAAAGGTAAGATGCAATAATAATGTTTAGTAAAGGTATTACTAGAAGATGATAGCTAGCCTCTACAACTAGCAATAAGGAAAGGTATACTAGAAGATGATAGCTAGCCTCTACAACTAGCAATAAGGTTACAAAATTATATAATCAAAAAGAAGTGCTAAACCTACAAGGGTCATACAGCTAGAAAATGATAGTTGTAAGTATATTCTTGATATAAACAATTTTGAGTAGTGTTCGCACACAAGTTGTAAAAGCCTAATATATTATGAATAAATATAAGATATTAATTCTTGTTCAAGAATTCAATGAATTTTTAGTTATTATTCATCAAATGTTAATAAATTTAGCTATTTTTATTGATTCACGTTGTGTGCACACAGATGAAAATAACAGAAGTTTTAAATCGGCCTATAATGCCTAAGCATAATAGAGGCTCTCTTTGACTGCAACCCATTATTGTAAATACATAACTGCAGTGTATTACTTGCAAAGAAATAAATAAGTTTGAATTTGGTGAAGAATTTCATGAATAACTACAGTTGCTGGTAGACAAATGGTACACGAACTATGAGTAACGTGGAAGGGAACCACGAATACCTGTGAGTGATGAGGAGGGTAGTGTAAAAAGGATGTGGGCAAACACTAGGACATTTCCATCCTGGGACCTTGCTCACTTCTAATGTGTCCTAGTGTTGCTCGTGCATTTTTATACCATGAACATAGTGGAACAGAAAGGCATAATACCGTAACTGATACAGTGTGACTGGGGTGTGCTTGGATACAAGGCAGTGAGTGATGGGTGTGCTGGACTACAAGGCAGTGAGTGATGGGTGTGCTGGACTACAAGGCAGTGAGTGATGGGTGTGCTGGACTACAAGGCAGTGAGTGATGGGTGTGCTGGACTACAAGGCAGTGAGTGACGGGTGTGCTGGAATACAAGGCAGTGACAGGGATATGCTGGAATACAATGCAATGAGTGATGGTGGAATGCAAGGGTATAACATGTAGTGCAGGAATACGTACCTGGGTGATCGGGGGGCAGCCTGAGGGGTGGACGCCCCCTCGTGGCGCCGTGGTACTACGGAGGAACGGCTCACGAGATCTGTAAAAGGTGACCCGGGCGTCAGGTGCGGCCGGTGGTTAGACCAGTGGATTACTTAAGCATGGAGGGGCCGATGCTGACTTAAAAATCGGTACTCTTAACTAAGCTATGACTTTAAATGCCCAAACTAGAAGGCCAAGAGCCCTTGCATACACTGATTTAAATTCTATAATTATATTTTTGGATTCTAAGAAAAACTCGTCATTTTTAGTATAATAGAACAATAACTGCAACTTAGTACTAATAAATACTAGCATAAAGCTCTGAAATACAATCATGCAAAAGCTGAATTATACCAAAATAATTCAGCAAGTCAATTATGCAGGAGGGAAACTTAAGTAGTTACAATTTAATTTTGGTTTTGTCTATTAAATGGTCTGGTCTTACCATCGGCTTCGTATGTGCATGTGCAGCATTCCACAGCATTATCCAAAGTGATTTTTCAATCTTAAAACTCACAAATTAAAAATTTTACATAAAATTTTAAGAACTGTGCCAACCACATCCTCCCACATGATCGGTGAACAGTTAAATCCCATGGTTGCAAAAAACGGAACACAGAATAGAACGGATCTTCATACTTCGGCCTCTATTATATATACACCATCTGATTTTCCTGGTTTTAAAAAGTCATACGTAAAGTCCATAAAATGTATACGTATTTTTATTGCTTATTTTTCATAGTTGGAGACATTTTTGTGACATTCTCAATTTTTGATTAAAAATACAAAGATTACGACAACGGCCAAATTAAACAGATGCCCTCCATTCTGTGTCCAATTTTCCCGCCGCATGGGTTATACCTGAACACTCTTGCGTTGCAAGGAATCTATAAGACCTTCACCACTATATTGTGCTTTGGATAAAACTTCATGCATTACCTGTAGAAGCAGGTACGTGCAGCCAAGCCTAGCAAATGATAGCAAATGACTCGGCTCACCAAGAATAAAGATAAATCAGAGGAACCATAGATACACATCTCTCAAAAACAAGAACTCACATACGAATTTCTGACTAGTCTTATTAAGCCCTGGACCCAGAAGGGCAATACAGTGCCTGGGGAAGGGAAGGTAATCAGGTTTAATCCAAGGAAGTGGAGATATAATTCCTTGGATTTAAAGCCTTCCACCAGCATCAAAGCGCCCCAATGAAGAAACCAAAACTTGAAGTATACGGAAAAATGTAGATCAGTGAACAAAACGTGGATCTACCTTTTCTACTCCTTCCGAAAATCCATCTGAAGCCTTGTAAAGAGGTTATGTGTTTAAATACTGCCCTTACAAGTGACACTCGTGGCTAAGTTATAACTCTGGCTGTTAATTCATGCACAATATGCTAGCAACCTGCAAAATTAGACCCTTTTCTTTCTATTCTTGCTTCTCTGAACAGTGTTTTATTTCAACTTATATCCATGCAAAGTCTTCCATATACAGTGGACTGAGGTTTACGATCAGCTCCCAATGCGACCAATTATGTAAGTGCGTTTGTACGTGTATGTTTGGGGGTCTGAAATGGACTAATCTAATTCACAATATTCCTTATGGGAACAAATTCGGTCAGTACTGGCACCTGAACATACTTCTGGAATGAAATAATATCGTAAACCGGGGGTCCACTGTATTTTGAAAAAACCAGGACATGATTAGTGAAATACAGGTGCTCCTTGACTTACAATATTTTGACTTTAATGGCATAAAAGTAGTTACCCAACATGAAGGTGTTGGGTAACTACTGTTGCTTTCATTTATTTACTTTACAATACTGGTATTTAGTTAATTACAGTAATTATTTGACAAGATATTTTCAACCTATGGTGGGTTTATCGGAATGTAACCCCATTGTAAGTTAAGAACCATCTGTACCGTCTGTACCTAACACTCAAAATTTCATAGAATAACTCAGAAAATGTTAGTAAATGACGTAATTGTGTATGGAGCGAGATCCAACAAGAACAGTAAGGAAAGTTGAGACTTTGAATGATTTAACCTACACGATCGCTTGGCAAACTTGCCAAGAAAGTAAACAAAAACGGACAGAAAGAATTCTCAAGATAAAACTAGCAGTTTAAGAGGAGATAAAGACTTCAACACCAAAGAAAAAAAGAAATACAGTATATATATAACTACAAAGTGGAAGAAAGAAATAAGAATGTACATAAGAAACTAGCAATATAAGAGAGGGAATATAAAAAATGACACCAAAGGAAAAGAAATACATAGTACTATTCATAACTACAAAACCTTAATGTATGTTAAGACTGCAAGAGTGCTATGCTATATACTTTCATACCTGCAATAATACAAGTACATATATACCTTTATGGTAGTTAAAAAGTACTAATGGAGATGGAGAGAGAGGGTTAATGTAGGGAGAGAGTATCAAGGGATGAGATATAGTAACAAGTTGTGAATTACATTCCTAAGCCTCAGTCATTACATCTGTTATTCATCTAAGGAGAGATGTAACTACGAAAAATGGAATATAAAATCCCCAAGAATCATTCACCCTAACATTCTTAACCTTAATTCTTTATTGGCCGTCTAGCGGCCAATGTTATATACTGTAAATACCAGAGCAGTAGGAACTGACTATGATACATTAATACTTATAACCCATTTAGGATAGATAGAAAATTGCTTACGATTGTAACCCACACGGATATAAACCTGTTTAGGAGATCTAGACAAAATTACTTGCGACTGTAAACTAGACAGTTGTAAATGCATTCCGGATAACTAGAAAATTACAAGTGATTGTAAACTAGACGGTTATAAATGCAAACTAAAAAAAATCAGGAAACTTTTCTTTAACACGTGACAACGGACTGTGATAACTTTTGTGCACTCACAAAATTAACAAGTTCCCACTATTATTATTTTATTACTTTGGAGATGAGACTTAAAATAATTACCCAACATGAAGTAGACAAGTCCCTAACTTGTATTTATTTATTTACTTTTCAATACTGGTATTTAGTTAGTTTTCTTATTATTAACACATTGGTCGTTTCCCACCAAGGCAGCGAGGTGACTCGAAAAAGAAGAAACACTTTCATCATCATTCACTCCATCACTGTCTTGGCAGAGGCGTGACCGCACTACAGTTATAAAACTGCTACATCTGTAACATCCTCACTCATCCTTCAGAGTACAGGTACTGTACTTCCCACCTCCAGAACTGTAACATCCTCACTCATCCTTCAGAGTACAGGTACTGTACTTCCCTCCTCCAGAACTGTAACATCCTCACTCATCCTTCAGAGTACAGGTACTGTACTTCCCACCTCCAGAACTGTAACATCCTCACTCATCCTTCAGAGTACAGGTACTGTACTTCCCTCCTCCAGACCGCACTACAGTTATAAAACTGCTACATCTGTAACATCCTCACTCATCCTTCAGAGTACAGGTACTTACTTCCCACCTCCAGAACTGTAACATCCTCACTCATCCTTCAGAGTACAGGTACTGTACTTCCCTCCTCCAGAACTGTAACATCCTCACTCATCCTTCAGAGTACAGGTACTGTACTTCCCACAACTGTAACATCCTCACTCATCCTTCAGAGTACAGGTACTGTACTTCCCTCCTCCAGAACTGTAACATCCTCACTCATCCTTCAGAGTACAGGTACTGTACTTCCCACCTCCAGAACTGTAACATCCTCACTCATCCTTCAGAGTACAGGTACTGTACTTCCCACCTCCAGAACTGTAACATCCTCACTCATCCTTCAGAGTACAGACACTGTACTTCCCATCTCCAGAACTGTAACATTCTCACTCATCCTTCAGAGTACAGGTACTGTACTTCCCACCTCCAGAACTGTAACATCCTCACTCATCCTTCAGAGTACAGGTACTGTACTTCCCACCTCCAGAACTGTAACATCCTCACTCATCCTTCAGAGTACAGACACTGTACTTCCCACCTCCAGAACTGTAACATCCTCACTCATCCTTCAGAGTACAGACACTGTACTTCCCACCTCCAGAACTGTAACATCCTCACTCATCCTTCAGAGTACAGACACTGTACTTCCCACCTCCAGAACTGTAACATCCTCACTCATCCTTCAGAGTACAGGTACTGTACTTCCCACCTCCAGAACTGTAACATCCTCACTCATCCTTCAGAGTACAGGTACTGTACTTCCCACCTCCAGAACTGTAACATCCTCACTCATCCTTCAGAGTACAGGTACTGTACTTCTCAACAGTAAGATACAATACACAAACATAGTGTAAAAGCAATTAAGTGTAAATATTCTTTAAATATTTCTTAATAAGGTATTGTACATTATTCATCAATAAATCATAGAAACAACACAGTATAATCTCATAAAATTATACTATTTGTTTTTTTTATGATGGAATTTTTTGGTTAATGTTATTTGCCAATAATTTGAGGGAACAAGTTCAGTCACTTCATGGAGTAAGAAGGTAGTCAATTTATAATTTACAGTAATTACAAAAAAGTATTGAAATACAATCAGCGTACCAAGAGAAGGATAGACGGGAGGCACAAACTGTGGTCCATAAATTTAGAGTCCAGTAGTTCCCACCTCCCGTCCATCCATCCGTGTATTCATAGACAGTTGTTTGCTACAACTTAATCTGAGTGCAACATACCAAGAGTGGAAGCAGGCATAGAGGTGGACATGATCTCCTCTCGCTGTCTTAGTTTCCACGCCAGTTCTTCGTTTTCTAAGCTGAGACGCTTGTTGGCATTAGATTCTCTCTGGTAGGTTTCAACCAGCAGTCTGTGCTCGTTCACAAGATGTCTGAATGGTAAAAATATACACATTAATATCAATATTGATGCAAATACGGAGGTAACTAAAATGCCAGTCACAAGGTGCTAGTAACACCTCTTGTATAAATTACTAAATTTGAAAGGAAAAATTTTGTTTTTCCTTTTAGGTCACCCTGGCCAGTGTATTGGAAAAAAAAAATTAGCACATATTATCCAATGACATTTAAATTCAGACTATTTAACACTCCAGTGAAAAAATTGTATTTTTTTCACCGAACACATTAGCTGTTTCCCACCAAGGCAGGGTGGCCCAAAAAAGAAAAACCTTCACCATTGTTCACTCCATCACTGTCTTACCAGAGGTGTGCCTACACTACAATTATTAAACAGCAATTTATCAAAACTCCTATTATTATTTTTGGCAGGGTGACCGTCAAAATGATTTCTTTAACGTCCTAAAGTGTACACAAGGGCACTTTACCCCATTACTAGATACCCAAGTATTGTACATGTCTAGGTAATATACTCCCCAGTTTTCTAAACTGATTTTAGGAAACTTAGAACCACTAAGCACTATTTAATGTCATTTCTAGCACCAGAGTTTTTAACGTTAGTATAAAAAAATCATCCGAGGTCAAGGACTGAAAAATAAGTTTTGAAAAAAATTTAGAATATTAGTATGCAAGTTGACTAGTCTTTACCTAGTATTTAAGTTAATGTTAACAAAAAACTCATTTGAAAATGAGCATTCAAAACTGCTGAAAAAATCTTGAATATCAATATGCAATCCGACAAGCCTAAACAATTAAGTTAATAATAAACCCATTTGAAATAAAGTTGGTAGAATTACCGACAATATGTAAAGTAAAAGGACAAAAGTGCAACTAATGTGACATTTATTGTGGCAACGTTTTGCTCTCCAGGAGCTCCTGGAGAGCGAAACGTTGCCACAATAAATGTCACATTAGTTGCACTTGTGTCCTTTTACTTTACAAACCCATTTGAAGACAAGAATTCAAAAGTAACTTTCGAAAAAATCTAGAAAATCAATATCAAATCTGACTAGTCTAACCTATTAGATTAGTTGATGAATAAGGCACATATTTATTACTGCTTCTGTATTTGACTAAATAGGCCTACTGTGTATGAAACATTTCAATAAAAAAAAAATTCGACACACCTCGGTATTTTATACTATTTTCAACATTTCGTAAACACTAGCATTGTAAGACCCTTGTGGGTTTAGTACTTAGTTATGTAAAATAATAATTGGTAAACTCTAAATTCTGACCTTTCTTTTAGAGCTTTCTTCTCCATCTGAGCTTGGAGATCCTCTGTCTTGGCTTGGAGAGCCTTGGCTCTATCTCTAGCCATCTCCAGCTCACTGGATAGTCTCTCCATCTCTATTACCTGGCCGCGCAGGTCGTGAATTTCTGCGTTCTTCATTTCCACGACGGTTTTCAGGGAGTCCACCTGCAGACATTGTAATATTAATATTGACAATATATCTCAATCACATCATTCAATATACATTTAAAATTGTATTTTAGTGTAATAATGTATTATACAACTGTATTTTAGTGTAATAATGTATTATACAGCTGTATTTTAGTGTAATAATGTGTTATACAACTGTATAATAGTGTATTTTAGTGTAATATATTATACAATTGTATAATACATTACACTATTACTATTTAAATTATCCATTTCTATTATCTTTCTACATTATGTCTATTATCTCTCTACACTATCCATCTCTATTATCTTATGTTATCCATCTATTATCTCTGCACATTATGTCTCACCTCACTCTTGAGGGAGGAGCACATGTTGCGCACAGCTTGCAGTCTGTGATCTGTGTCGTTAAGAAGAGTCTCCTCTAGCTTCTTGGACTCGATCTTCAGAGCTTCTTGGTCTTGTAGCAAGCGGAAGTTCGCCTCTTCCAGTTCGCGTTCCCGGGCTCTTCGAGATGACTCCAGTTCTCGCAACTGGAAAAACGAGTACTTTTAATAACCATTGACTTAAACCAGTAAGTTTGTTAAGGTGCATAACCATGTATGTTTGTGGTAAAGCCACAGTAACTGCCTTCTACAATAACTGCCAAAGTGACTGCCATCCACAAAAGCCACAATAACTGCCTTCCACAAAGGCACAATAACTGCCATCTACAAAGCCAAAATAACTGCTATCTACAAAGCCACAATAACTGCCATCTACAAAGCCACAATAACTGCCATCTACAAAGCCACAATAACTGCCATCTACAAAGCCACAATAACTGCCATCTACAAAGCCACAATAACTGCCATCTACAAAGCCACAATAACTGCCATCTACAAAGCCACAATAACTGCCATCTACAAAGCCACAATAACTGCCTTCCACAAAGCCACAATAACTGCCTTCCACAAAGCCACAATAACTGCCTTCTACAAAGCCACAATAACTGCCTTCTACAAAGCCACAATAACTGCCTTCTACAAAGCCACAATAACTGCCTTCTACAAAGCCACAATAACTGCCTTCCACAAAGCCACAATAACTGCCTTCCACAAAGCCACAATAACTGCCTTCTACAAAGCCACAATAACTGCCTTCAACAAAGCCACAATAACTGCCATCTACAAAGCCACAATAACTGCCTTCTACAAAGCCACAATAACTGCCATCTACAAAGCCACAATAACTGCCATCTACAAAGCCACAATAACTGCCTTCCACAAAGCCACAATAACTGCCTTCCACAAAGCCACAATAACTGCCTTCCACAAAGCCACAATAACTGCCTTCCACAAAGCCACAATAACTGCCTTCTACAAAGCCACAATAACTGCCTTCCACAAAGCCACAATAACTGCCATCTACAAAGCCACAATAATTGCCATCTACAAAGCCACAATAACTGCCATCTACAAAGCCACAATAACTGCCATCTACAAAGCCACAATAACTGCCATCTACAAAGCCACAGTAATTGTCATCTACAAAGCCACAATAACTGCCATCTACAAAGCCACAATAACTGCCATCTACAAAGCCACAATAACTGCCATCTACAAAGCCACAATAACTGCCATCTACAAAGCCACAATAACTGCCTTCCACAAAGCCACAATAACTGCCTTCCACAAAGCCACAATAACTGCCATCTACAAAGCCACAATAACTGCCTTCCACAAAGCCACAATAACTGCCTTCCACAAAGCCACAATAACTGCCTTCCACAAAGCCACAATAACTGCCTTCCACAAAGCCACAATAACTGCCTTCCACAAAGCCACAATAACTGCCTTCTACAAAGCCACAATAACTGCCATCTACAAAGCCACAATAACTGCCATCTACAAAGCCACAATAACTGCCTTCCACAAAGCCACAATAACTGCCTTCCACAAAGCCACAATAACTGCCATCTACAAAGCCACAATAACTGCCATCTACAAAGCCACAATAACTGCCATCTACAAAGCCACAATAACTGCCATCTACAAAGCCACAATAACTGCCATCTACAAAGCCACAATAACTGCCTTCTACAAAGCCACAATAACTGCCTTCTACAAAGCCACAATAACTGCCATCTACAAAGCCACAATAACTGCCATCTACAAAGCCACAATAACTGCCATCTACAAAGCCACAATAACTGCCTTCCACAAAGCCACAATAACTGCCTTCCACAAAGCCACAATAACTGCCTTCTACAAAGCCACAATAACTGCCTTCTACAAAGCCACAATAACTGCCTTCTACAAAGCCACAATAACTGCCTTCCACAAAGCCACAATAACTGCCTTCTACAAAGCCACAATAACTGCCATCTACAAAGCCACAATAACTGCCTTCTACAAAGCCACAATAACTGCCTTCCACAAAGCCACAATAACTGCCTTCTACAAAGCCACAATAACTGCCTTCTACAAAGCCACAATAACTGCCTTCCACAAAGCCACAATAACTGCCTTCTACAAAGCCACAATAACTGCCTTCCACAAAGCCACAACAACTGCCTTCCACAAAGCCACAATAACTGCCTTCTAACTGCCATCTACAAAGCCACAATAACTGCCTTCCACAAAGCCACAATAACTGCCTTCCACAAAGCCACAATAACTGCCTTCCACAAAGCCACAATAACTGCCTTCCACAAAGCCACAATAACTGCCTTCCACAAAGCCACAATAACTGCCATCTACAAAGCCACAATAACTGCCTTCCACAAAGCCACAATAACTGCCTTCTACAAAGCCACAATAACTGCCATCTACAAAGCCACAATAACTGCCTTCTACAAAGCCACAATAACTGCCTTCCACAAAGCCACAATAACTGCCATCTACAAAGCCACAATAACTGCCTTCCACAAAGCCACAATAACTGCCTTCTACAAAGCCACAATAACTGCCATCTACAAAGCCACAATAACTGCCTTCCACAAAGCCACAATAACTGCCTTCTACAAAGCCACAATAACTGCCATCTACAAAGCCACAATAACTGCCTTCTACAAAGCCACAATAACTGCCTTCCACAAAGCCACAATAACTGCCTTCCACAAAGCCACAATAACTGCCTTCCACAAAGCCACAATAACTGCCATCTACAAAGCCACAATAACTGCCTTCCACAAAGCCACAATAACTGCCTTCTACAAAGCCACAATAACTGCCATCTACAAAGCCACAATAACTGCCTTCTACAAAGCCACAATAACTGCCTTCCACAAAGCCACAATAACTGCCTTCTACAAAGCCACAATAACTGCCTTCTACAAAGCCACAATAACTGCCTTCTACAAAGCCACAATAACTGCCTTCTACAAAGCCACAATAACTGCCTTCCACAAAGCCACAATAACTGCCTTCTACAAAGCCACAATAACTGCCTTCCACAAAGCCACAACAACTGCCTTCCACAAAGCCACAATAACTGCCTTCTACAAAGCCACAATAACTGCCTTCTACAAAGCCACATCCACTGCCTTCTACAAAGCCACAATAACTGCCTTCCACAAAGCCACAATAACTGCCTTCCACAAAGCCACAATAACTGCCTTCCACAAAGCCACAATAACTGCCTTCCACAAAGCCACAATAACTGCCTTCCACAAAGCCACAATAACTGCCATCTACAAAGCCACAATAACTGCCATCTACAGAGCCACAATAACTGCCATCTACAAAGCCACAATAACTGCCTTCTACAAAGCCACAATAACTGCCTTCCACAAAGCCACAATAACTGCCTTCTACAAAGCCACAATAACTGCCTTCTACAAAGCCACATCCACCAGAAAGCAAACAGACGCACACACTAGGCTCCAGCAGACACAAACACTTACAAAACTTAAAGTTTACCTTGTGTGTGTGTTGGGTGTTAAGTTCCTGTAGAGAACACATGTGTTTCTCATGTTGAACATCAAGTTTGTTCCGCCATTCACCTTCCAGTTGTTCCACTTCAGCGCCATGGGCTCGACTCAGTGCCTCCCGCTGCCACAAATAGAATATAGTAAATAAAGTGAACTATAGCTTATACTAATGTAAGAAAGTGACCTATGTATATTTCAGGTATCAAACCTTCATAATTAGAACAAAACAAGTACTGTACTGGCAAAACAAGAACAAAACAAGTACTGTACTGGCAAAACAAGAACAAAACAAGTACTGTACTGGCAAAACAAGAACAAAACAAGTACTGTACTGGCAAAACAAGAACAAAACAAGTACTGTACTGGCAAAACAAGAACAAAACAGGTACTGTACTGGCACAACAAGATGCTGCACTGCTCTCATCTGCAACACAACACTTGCAGTATTGCAACACCAGACTTCAAGAATGGTACATGTTACTGAGGGGACAGGACACTGCAGAAGGCCTACTGGCCCATGCGAGGCAGGTCCAAGTCTCCTACCGGCTTAAGCCAATGCACCCAACCTAGTCAGGTCAGGTCACATTGACTTAAGGGAGGAACACGGCAACCGACCTGGTAGCACAAGCTATCAGGTCTAACTCACACCCACCCACATCTACTCATGTATTTATCCAACCTATTTTTAAAGCTACACAACGTTCTGGCCTCTATAACGGTACTTGGGAGTTTGTTCCACTCATCCACAACTCTATTACCAAACCAGTACTTTCCTATATCCTTCCTGAATCTGAATTTTTCCAACTTAAAACCATTGCTGCGAGTCCTGTCTAGGCTAGATATTTTCAGCACACTATTTACATCCCCTTTATTTATTCCTGTCTTCCATTTATACACCTCAATCATATCCCCCCTAATTCTACGTCTTTCTAGAGAGTGCAGTTTCAGGGCCTTCAGTCTATCCTCATAGGGAAGGTTTCTGATACATGGGATCAACTTTGTCATCCTCCTTTGTACATTTTCCAGAGAATTTATATCCATTCTGTAATACGGTGACCAAAACTGTGCAGCATAATCTAAATGAGGCCTAACCAAGGATGTATAGAGTTGAAGAACAACCTGAGGACTCCTATTATTTATGCTTCTTGATATGAAGCCAAGGATTCTATTAGCTTTATTGCGAACACTTATGCACTGTTGTCTTGGTTTCAGATTACTGCTAACCAGAACTCCTAAATCTTTTTCGCAATCCGTAATATTAAGATCTACATTATTTAGTTTATATGTGGCATGGTTATTGTCCTGTCCAACATTTAGAACTTTGCATTTGTCTATATTAAACTGCATCTGCCACTTCTCCGACCACTGCATCAGTCTATTCAAATCTTCCTGGAGTGCTCTAATGTCCTCGTCAGAATGAATTCGACGGCCTATTTTGGTGTCATCGGCAAACTTGCCGATGTCGCTCTTTATGCCCTCATCTATGTCGTTTATGTAGATTGTGAACAGCAGGGGGCCCAACACTGACCCCTGTGGAACACCGCTCGTGACGCTTCCCCACTCTGATTTCTCCCCATTTATGCAAACTCTCTGCTGCCTATTTGTCAACCATGCCTCTATCCAGGAAAAAATTTCTCCTCCTATTCCATGTGCTTTAATTTTCCTCAATAGTCTCTGATGTGGGACCCTGTCAAAAGCCTTACTGAAGTCCATATACACAATATCATATTCATTACCATGATCTACCTCCTCAAATACCTTAGTGAAAAAAGTTAATAAATTCGTAAGGCAGGAACGCCCCTTTGTAAAACCATGCTGAGATTCGTTGATTAATTTATGCTTTTCAAGGTGGCTACGAACTGCCTCGGCAATTATTGATTCCATAAATTTTCCCACTATGGAGGTTAGGCTTATTGGTCTATAGTTCGAAGCTAAGGACCTGTCACCTGTTTTGAAAATAGGTATCACATTTGCCATTTTCCACTTATCTGGCACCATGCCAGTTTGTAGTGATATGTTGAAAAGATTAGCCAAAGGTGTGCTAAGCTCCTCTTTACATTCCTTTAGAACCCTTGCATACAGTTCATCAGGGCCTGGGGATTTGTTAGGTTTTAATTTATCTATTTGCCTAAGGACCATGTCACTTGTGACCCTAATAGTGCACAGTTTATTATCGTCCTGTTCTACATAATTTATCATTACTGGAATATCGCTGGTATCCTCCTGTGTAAAAACTGAGAGGAAGTATGTGTTAAAAATTCTACACATTTCCTTATCACTGTCAGTGAGCTGACCCGAGGAACTTTTGAGTGGGCCTATCTTGTCCCTGATCTTACTTCTGTATACCTGAAAGAATCCTTTTGGGTTAGTCTTCGATTCTCTTGCAACTTTAACCTCATAATCTCTTTTTGCTTTTCTAATTCCCTTTTTTATTTCTCTCTTTAACTGAATATATCGATTTCTCAATTGCCCCTCTCCTCTTTTGATTTGCCTATATATGCCTCTCTTTTGACCAATCAGATATTTTAATCTATTGTTCATCCATTTAGGATCATTTTTGTTTGATCTGATTTCCCTATTTGGAACATAATTTGACTGAGCAGCTAGAATTATGCCCTGGAAAGCATCATATCGGCAACCATCACCACCTACCTGACCCTTAGTCAGGTCATTCCAGTTCAGCCCACCTAAGTAATTTTTCAGTCCTATGAAATCAGCCAAGCGAAAGTCAGGGACGGAGACTTGATTGCCATTATTAGGGGAATTCCATGATATATTAAAACTGAGTGATTTGTGATCACTTTCCCCAAGCTCATCATTAACCTCAAGATTATTAATTAGTGTTTCCCTACTGGCAAGAACCAAGTCAAGGAGGTTATTTCCCCTAGTTGGCTCTGTCACAAACTGTTTTAAAAAACAATCCTGGATCGTATCAAGAAAGTCACCTGACTCTAAATTTCCTGTCAAATTGCTCCAGTCAATCTGTCTATAGTTGAAATCTCCCATTAGCACAACATTTTCGTATGTAGATGCCTTACGAATTTCGTCCCATAGAAGTTTACTGCACTCCTTATCAAGATTTGGGGCCCTGTAAATCACACCCAAAATTAGTTTTTCTCGGCCCTCGAGAAGCTGTAACCAAACAGATTCAGTGGCTGACGCTTCTAATTTAATATCTTGTCTAACACAACAATTTAAATTGTCTCTGACATACATCGCTACTCCACCACCTTTCCTGTTGACCCTGTCAGTGTGGAATAATTTATAGCCTTGTATGTGACATTCAGAGGGCATCTCTCTATCTTTCAGATTAAGCCAGGTCTCTGTTATAGCAATAATATCTATGTTTCCTGCACTTGCAATTAATCTTAGCTCATCTATCTTATTTCTTACACTCCTGCTATTAGTATAGTAAACCTTAAGGGAGCTAGTCCCTTGCTGCCCTCTGCTGTCCCCCTTTGTTTGCTGACCTGATCTATTGTCTTTATTTATAACTTCATGCTGAATGCCTTTTATACATTTACTGTTTCCAACCCAAGTGTTGCAACCTGCTTGTTTCCCACACACACAAAGGGACATGGGGACAAAGGGACATGGGGACAAAGGGACATGGGGGTCAAACGGGGGTACCAACCTCGCAACTTTAACAATCTACCTGTCATAATGTTGGTATAATTACCGATAATATGCAAAGTTAAAGGACACAAGTGCAACTAATGTGACATTTTATTGTGGCAACGTTTCGCTCTCCAGAAGCGAAAGGAGAGCGAAACGTTGCCACAATAAAATGTCACAGTACTTGCACTTGTGTCCTTTTACTTTACAATCTACCTGTCTAGGCCGTATAATTCACTCTGAGGAGGATATCAATGAACTCCAGGACGATTTGAACAAATTAATGTCTTGGTCTGAGAAATGGCAGATGAAGTTTAATGTGGACATTAAAATGGTATAAAATACCGACAGGTTGGTAGGTAAGACACATATGCAACAGTTAGGTATCTTTATTATGAAACGTTTCGCCTACACAGTAGGCTTCTTCAGTCGAGTACAGAAAAGTTGATAGAAGCAGAAGATACTTGAAGACGATGTAATCAGTCCATCACCCTTAAAGTTTTGAGGTGGTCAGTCCCTCAGTCTGGAGAAGAGTATTGTTCCATAGTATGAAACAATATTGTTTCAGACAACGGAACAATGCTCTCCAGACTGAGGGACTGACCACCTCAAAACTTTAAGGGTGATGGACTGATTACATCGTCTTCAAGTATCTTCTGCTTCTATCAACTTTTCTGTACTCGACTGAAGAAGCCTACTGTGCAGGCGAAACGTTTCGAAATAAAGATACCTAACTGTTGCATATGTGTCTTACCTAACATACCTTACTGTTGCATATGTGTCTTGCCTAACAAGTTTAATGTGGATAAGTGTAAGGTACTTGCCCTTGGTAATGAAAATAACCCTCGAAGCTATAATCTAGGTGAAGTAGAGCTTGGTCATACAGAATGTGAAAAAGACTTGGGAGTCATGGTAAGCAGAAATCTAAAGCCAAGACAGCAGTGCCTCAGTGTGCGCAACAAGGCCAACAGATTACTTGGATTTATCTCAAGAAGTATAAGTAACAGAAGGCCAAAAGTTATTTTACAGCTCTGGTGTCCTGGTGGTTAACGCTCTGGCTTCACACGGTGAGGGCCTGGGTTCGATTCCCAGCCAGAATAGAAACATTGGACGTGTTTCTTTCCACCTGTTGTCTATGTTCCCCATCAGTAAAATGGGTACCTGGGTGTTAGTCGACTGGTGTGGGTCGCATCCTGGGACCCGGTCACAGACCGGGCCGCGGGGGCGTTGACCCCCGGAACTCTCTCCAGGTAATCACTAGTGAGGCCTCATTTGGATTATGCTGCTCAGTTTTGGTCCCCTTACTACAGGATGGACATAGACTCATTAGAGAACATACAGAGAAGAATGACTAAAATGATTTACTGTGTAAGGAACCTCCCGTATGAAGATAGACTTAAAGCCTTAAATCTCCACTCTCTGGAGAGGCGTAGAATGAGGGGAGATATTGTTAGGTAAGACACATATGCAACAGTTAGGTATCTTTATTTCGAAACGTTTCGCCTACACAGTAGGCTTCTTCAGTCGAGTACAGAAAAGTTGATAGAAGCATATTGTTTCAGACAACGGAACAATGCTCTTCTCCAGACTGAGGGACTGACCACCTCAAAACTTTAAGGGTGATGGACTGATTACATCGTCTTCAAGTATCTTCTGCTTCTATCAACTTTTCTGTACTCGACTGAAGAAGCCTACTGTGTAGGCGAAACGTTTCGAAATAAAGATACCTAACTGTTGCATATGTGTCTTACCTAACAACCTGTCGGTATTTTATACCATTTTAATGTTCAGGGGAGATATTATTGAAGTGTATAAGTGGATGACGGGCATAAACAAGGGAGACATTAATAAAGTACTGAGGGTGTCGAACCAGGTAAGAACCAGAAATAATGGATTTAAGTTGGATAAATTTAGATTTAGAAAAGACCTAGGTAAGTACTGTTTTTTAGAGTTGTGGATGCGTGGAACAGTCTTCCGAGTAGGGTGATTGAGTTGATTGATCAACTTGTCGGTTTTTCAAACCATTCGTCACAGGGTGATCGAGGCTAGGACCTTGGGTAGCTTGAAGAGATTGGACAAATATATGAGTGGGAGGGGCTGGGTTTGACTGGTGTCGTGGGTACGGGAGTAAATGCTTTGGGTAGGTGGTGGTTTTGATAAGGACCTGTCTTATGGGCAAGTGTTCCCCCATTCTTATGTTCAGTCAATATTGCAAAACTGAACAGTTTTGAGACTGTGACCGCGGGTTCAATCCCGGCCGGGGTATGGTTTGACATAAGAACATAAGAACGATGGAACACTGCAGAAGGCCTACTGGCCCATGCGAGGCAGGTCCAAGTCTCCTACTGGCTTAAGCCAATGCACCCAACCTAGTCAGGTCACTCAACCTTGCAACTTCAGTACCTTTAAATGTAGGAGTGAGAACAACCTGCCTAACATGAGTAAATAGGCTTACTGGAGTGTTTCTCAGTAGTAGGCCTACTATAGATAAATGGTTCAGAGAACCAACAAGTTGATAAATTATGCAACTACTAGTGAAACGTTTCGCCACACAGTGGCTTCATCGGCCCAATGCAAGTGTGATGAATGGTTTTGAAAACCGACAAGTTGAAGAATTGAGACACTTATGCAACACATGGGAATCTTTATTGAAGAAACGTTTCGCCACACAGTGACTTCATCAGTCCAATACAAAGTAGAAATGGGTAAGGAGAGTAGAAGTTTTGAGGTAATCAGTCCCTCAACCTGGAATCGATGTGTTCATAAGAACATAAGAACATAAGAAAGGAGGAACACTGCAGCAGGCCTGTTGGCCAAGCTCTACTTCACCTAGATTATAGCTTCGAGGGTTATTTTCATTACCAAGGGCAAGTCCATCACTCTTGTAGGAATGC
>NW_027197637.1:0-57642 GCF_038502225.1 Cherax quadricarinatus | reverse complement strand
GGCGTGACATCAGAGTGCCTAGCACCCACGGCGTGCCATCAGAGTGCCTGGCACCCACGGCGTGCAACTAGAGTGCCTGGCACCCACGGCGTGCCACCAGAGTGCCTGGCACCTACGGTGTGCCATCAGAGTGCCTGGCACCCACGGGGTTCCATCAGAATTCCTGGCACCCACGGAGTGCCATTAGAGTGCCTGGCACCCACGGGGTGCCATCAGAGTGCCTGGTACCCACTAAGTGCCATCAGAGTGCCTGGCCCCCACTGGGTTCCATCAGAATTCCATCAGAATTAAGGCCTCACCTAGATTATGCAGCTCAATTCTGGTCTCCATATTACAGAATTGACATAAATTCGTTAGAAAACATTCAGCGTAGGATGACTAAATTAATACATAGCATTAGAAATCTTCCTTATGAAGAAAGATTGAAGACTCTTAAGTTACATTCACTTGTTAGACGAAGAATGAGGGGAGACCTGATCGAAGTGTATAAGTGGAAGATAGGTATTAATAAAGGGGATATTAACAAGGTCTTGAGGATATCTCTCCAAGAGAGAACACGCAGTAATGGATTTAAATTAGATAAGTTTAGATTTAGAAAGGACATAGGAAAGTATTGGTTTGGAAATAGGGTAGTTGATGAGTGGAACAGTCTACCTAGTTGGGTTATTGAGGCTAGGACTTTGGGTAGTTTCAAATTTAGGTTGGATAAGTACATGAGTGGGAGGGGTTGGATTTGAGTGGGACTTGCACATCAGAGCTTGTTTCTTGGGTAGCATTGAAAATTGGGTTGGTCAAATGTTTGTTAGTGGGATGAATTGTAAAGGACCTGCCTAGTATGGGCCAACAGGCCTGCTGCAGTGTTCCTCCTTTATGTTCTTATGTTCTTATGTTCTAGAATTCCTGGCACCCACGGAGTGCCATCAGATTGCTTGGCACCCACGGGGTGCCATCAGAGTGCCTGGCACCCACGGCGTGCCATCAGAGTGCCTGGCACCCACGGCGTGCCATCAGAGTGCATTGCACCCACGGCATGCCATCAGAGTGCCTGGCACCCACGACGTGCCATCAGAGTGCCTGGCACCCACGGCGTGCCATTAGAGTGCCTGGCACCCACGGTGTGCCATCAGAGTGCCTGGCACCCACTAAGTGCCATCAGAGTGCCTGGCACCCACGGCATGCCATCAGGGTGCCTGGCACCCACGGCGTGCCATCAGAGTGCCTGGCACCCACGGCGTGCAATCAGAGTGCCTGGCACCCACGGCATGCCATCAGAGTGCCTGGCACACACGGCATGCCATTAGAGTGCCTGGCACCCACGGCGTGCCATCAGAGTGCCTGGCACCCACGGCATGCCATCAGAGTGCCTGACACCCACGGTATGCCATCAGAGTGCCTGGCTCCCACGGCGTGCCATCAGAGTGCCTGGCACCCTCGGCGTGCCATCAGAGTGCCTGGCACCCACGGCGTGCCATCAGAGTGCCTGGCACCCACGGCGTGCCATTAGAGTGCCTGGCACCCACGGTGTGCCATCAGAGTGCCTGGCACCCACTCCGTGCCATCAGAGTGCCTGGCACCCACGGCATGCCATCAGAGTGCCTGGCACCCACGGCGTGCCATCAGAGTGCCTGGCACCCACGGCATGCCATCAGAGTGCCTGGCACACACGGCATGCCATCAGAGTGCCTGGCACCCACGGCGTGCCATCAGAGTGCCTGGCACTCACGGCATGCCATGAGAGTGCCTGGCACCCTCGGCTTGCCATCAGAGTGCCTGGCACCCACGGCGTGCCATCAGAGCGCCTGGCACCCACGGTGTGCCATCAGAGTGCCTGACACCCACGGCGTGCCATCAGAGTGCCTGGTACCTACGGCGTGCCATCAGAGTGCATGGCACCCACGGCATGCCATCAGAGTGCCTGGCACCCACGGCGTGCCATCAGAGTGCCTAGCACCCACGGCGTGCCATCAGAGTGCCTGGCACCCACGGCGTGCAACTAGAGTGCCTGGCACCCACGGCGTGCCACCAGAGTGCCTGGCACCCACGCCGTGCCATCAGAGTGCCTGACACCCACGGCATGCCATCAGAGTGCCTGGCACCCACGGCGTGCCATCAGAGTGCCTGGCACCTACGGCGTGCCATCAGAGTGCCTGGCACCCACGGCATGCCATCAGAGTGCCTGGCACCCACGGCGTACCATCAGAGTGCCTGGCACCCACGGCATGCCATCAGAGTGCCTGGCTCCCACCGCATGCTATCAGAGTGCCTGGCACCCACAGTGTGCCATCAGAGTGCCTGGCACCCACGGCGTGGCATCAGAGTGCCTAGCATCCACGGCATGCCATCAGAGTGCCTGGCACCCACGGCGTGCCTTCAGAGTGCCTGGCACCCACGGCGTGCCATCAGAGTGCCTGGCACCCACGGCGTGCCATTAGAGAGCCTGGCACCCACGGTGTGCCATCAGAGTGCCTGGCACCCACGGCGTGCCATCAGAGTGCCTGGCACCCGTGGCATGCCATCAGAGTGCCTGGCACCCACGGCGTACCATCAGAGTTCCTGGCACCCACGGCGTGCCATCAGAGTGCCTGGCACCCACGGCATGCCATCAGAGTGCCTGGCACCCACGGCATGCCATCAGAGTGCCTGGCACCCACAGTGTGCCATCAGAGTACCTGGCACCCACGGCGTGCCATCAGAGTGCCTAGCACCCACGGCATGCCATCAGAGTGCCTGGCACCCACGGCATGCCATCAGAGTGCCTGGCACCCACAGTGTGCCATCAGAGTGCCTGGCACCCACGGCGTGCCATCAGAGTGCCTAGCACCCATGGCATGCCATCAGAGTGCCTGGCACCCACGGCGTGCCATCAGAGTGCCTGGCACCCACGGCGTGCCATCAGAGTGCCTGGCACCCACGGCGTGCCATCAGAGTGCCTGGCACCCACGGTGTTGCAACCCCTGAATGGGTTGCATTATATATAATGTATATTATGATTATGAATATAATGTATATTACCTTTTCATATAATTTTATATTGCTTATATTTGCGATAATAGCTAAATCGTAAATGTATTGTTTTATATTATTATTTGACTGTTATGTTGTTAGGTAGGATGTAACATATTATGTGCTCAGTTCAAGTCTTCATTGTCTAACTACTGTAATTATCGCTTGTGGCTCGTTAGACTGCCGGCTTCTCGTTGCTGGGCTGCAACCCATGGAGCTATCACGTGATCGAGGGGAGGTGTCCTCACCTCGCCTGAATTATTCAGTCTGCTCGAGACTCTCTTGGTGGTTGGACAGATTGTCTGTCTCACTATTCTTGTTAGTTCTGTAGAACTCTGTTCACAGAACATTGTATAGACTTAGTGATTTTCGACGTTGTACTGAGTTTGTGTGTCTCATAGACACTCGAAACATCTCAGGTCCTGAGCTGTAGCTTCTGACCTAACTTGTACTGGTATCTGTGTATTATCAGTAGTATGGGAGTTTTGTGACTTTTGTGGAGGATCTGCAGATTGTCCCTACTTAGTGTCGTTATATTATCTCCTTGTTCCTGATTCTGTGTTGCAGTTGCTTGTTATATTGCTATTGGGCTTAGCATTCTTTTTATTGTTCAAGCAGACTGTTCTGGTTGCCAGTCGGTCAAGAAGTTAGTTTATTTGAGGACTTTGTCAGTCACTTGTTTAAGTCTAGTCGAGTCTTGAGACATAGCGAACTACGTAGAGCACTTACACACATACACAAACTTACTTGTACATATTTGTAATATCTTATTAAATGTTAATGTACCAGACGGTACTTAAGAATTATAAATGTGATATGTGCTTTCAGCACAATAATATTGTACTCGAGAGAAGTGATATTATTTCGATTACTGTGATTAATTTAATTTAATTTGATAATATACCTCTAGACTTAATAAATTTATTAAATTTTAATTTCTCTAGTTAGTAGCCTACCAGTTGTAATCCTGAAGCACTTCTGAATCATACTGAATTCTAATGGATAATTGGACAAGGATACTGACTACTTGTTACGAAAACCCAGTAACAGGCTGGATGCTAGAAGGGCAGTCCTTTCTGGTATTCACTGGAAATCTCTAAGCATGCCATCAGAGTGCCTGGCACCCACGGCGTGCCATCAGAGTGCCTGCCACCCACGGCGTGCCATCAGAGTGCCTGCCACCCACGGCGTGCCATCAGAGTGCCTGCCACCCACGGCGTGCCATCAGAGTGCCTGCCACCCACGGCGTGCCATCAGAGTGCCTGGCACCCAGGGCGTGCCATCAGAGTGCCTGCCACCCACGGCGTGCCATCAGAGTGCCTGCCACCCACGGCGTGCCATCAGAGTGCCTGCCACCCACGGCGTGCCATCAGAGTGCCTGCCACCCACGGCGTGCCATCAGAGTGCCTGCCACCCACGGCGTGCCATCAGAGTGCCTGCCACCCACGGCGTGCCATCAGAGTGCCTGGCACCCACGGCGTGCCATCAGAGTGCCTGGCACCCACGGCGTGCCATCAGAGTGCCTGGCACCCACGGCATGCTATCAGAGTGCCTGGCACCCACGGCGTGACATCAGAGTGCCTGGCATCCACGGCATGCCATCAGAGTGCCTGGCACCCACGGCGTGCCATCAGAGTGCCTGGCACCCACGGCGTGCCATCAGAGTGCCTGGCACCCACGGCGTGCCATCAGAGTGCCTGGCACCCACGGCGTGCCATCAGAGTGCCTGGCACCCACGGCGTGCCATCAGAGTGCCTGGCACCCACGGCGTGCCATCAGAGTGCCTGGCACCCACGGCGTGCCATCAGAGTGCCTGGCACCCACGGCGTGCCATCAGAGTGCCTGGCACCCACGGCGTGCCATCAGAGTGCTCTCATGCAGTATTTACTATAATATTATAGACATAAATTAAGGGACGAGACTGTCCCTTAATTGTCTCTTGTAAATTTTATGGAAATTTTATATTAAGCTTAAACTTTCATGTCCATATATATATATATATATATATATATATATATATATATATATATATATATATATATATATATATATATATATATATCTATATATATATAATTTTTTTTTTTTTTTATCACACTGGCCGATTCGCACCAAGGCAGGGTGGCCCGAAAAAGAAAAACTTTCACCATCATTCACTCCATCACTGTCTTGCCAGAAGGGTTCTTTACACTACAGTTTTTAAACTGCAACATTAACACCCCTCCTTCAGAGTGCAGGCACTGTACTTCCCATCTCCAGGACTCAAGTCCGGCCTGCCGGTTTCCCTGAATCCCTTCATAAATGTTACTTTGCTCACACTCCAACAGCACGTCAAGTATTAAAAACCATTTGTCTCCATTCACTCCTATCAAACACGCTCACGCATGCCTGCTGGAAGTCCAAGCCCCTCGCACACAAAACCTCCTTTACCCCCTCCCTCCAACCTTTCCTAGGCCGACCCCTACCCCGCCTTCCTTCCACTACAGACTGATACACTCTTGAAGTCATTCTGTTTCGCTCCATTCTCTCTACATGTCCGAACCACCTCAACAACCCTTCCTCAGCCCTGTGGACAACAGTTTTGGTAATCCCGCACCTCCTCCTAACTTCCAAACTACGAATTCTCTGCATTATATTCACACCACACATTGCCCTCAGACATGACATCTCCACTGCCTCCAGCCTTCTCCTCGCTGCAACATTCATCACCCATGCTTCACACCCATATAAGAGTGTTGGTAAAACTATACTCTCATACATTCCCCTCTTTGCCTCCAAGGACAAAGTTCTTTGTCTCCACAGACTCCTAAGTGCACCACTCACTCTTTTTCCCTCATTAATTCTATGATTCACCTCATCTTTCATAGACCCATCTGCTGACACGTCCACTCCCAAATATCTGAATACGTTCACCTCCTCCATACTCTCTCCCTCCAATCTGATATTCAATCTTTCATCACCTAATCTTTTTGTTATCCTCATAACCTTACTCTTTCGTGTATTCACCTTTAATTTTCTTCTTTTGCACACCCTACCAAATTCATCCACCAATCTCTGCAACTTCTCTTGAGAATCTCCCAAGAGCACAGTGTCATCAGCAAAGAGCAGCTGTGACAACTCCCACTTTGTGTGTGATTCTTTATCTTTTAACTCCACGCCTCTTGCCAAGACCCTCGCATTTACTTCTCTTACAACCCCATCTATAAATATATTAAACAACCACGGTGACATCACACATCCTTGTCTAAGGCCTACTTTTACTAGGAAAAAATTTCCCTCTTTCCTACATACTCTAACTTGAGCCTCACTATCCTCGTAAAAACTCTTCACTGCTTTCAGTAACCTACCTCCTACACCATACACTTGCAACATCTGCTACATTGCCCCCCTATCCACCCTGTCATACGCCTTTTCCAAATCCATAAATGCCACAAAGACCTCTTTAGCCTTATCTAAATACTGTTCACTTATATGTTTCACTGTAAACACCTGGTCCACACACCCCCTACCTTTCCTAAAGCCTCCTTGTTCATCTGCTATCCTATTTTCCGTCTTACTCTTAATTCTTTCAATTATAACTCTACCATACACTTTACCAGGTATACTCAACAGACTTATCCACCTATAATTTTTGCACTCTCTTTTATCCCCTTTGCCTTTATACAAAGGAACTATGCATGCTCTCTGCCAATCCCTAGGTACCTTACCCTCTTCCATACATTTATTAAATAATTGCACCAACCACTCCAAAACTATATCCCCACCTGCTTTTAACATTTCTATCTTTATCCCATCAATCCCAGCTGCCTTACCCCCTTTCATTTTACCTACTGCCTCACGAACTTCCCCCACACTCACAACTGGCTCTTCCTCACTCCTACAAGATGTTATTCCTCCTTGCCCTATACACGAAATCACAGCTTCCCTATCTTCATCAACATTTAACAATTCCTCAAAATATTCCCTCCATCTTCCCAATACCTCTAACTCTCCATTTAATAACTCTCCTCTCCTATTTTTAACTGACAAATCCATTTGTTCTCTAGGCTTTCTTAACTTGTTAATCTCACTCCAAAACTTTTTCTTATTTTCAACAAAATTTGTTGATAACATCTCACCCACTCTCTCATTTGCTCTCTTTTTACATTGCTTCACCACTCTCTTAACCTCTCTCTTTTTCTCCATATACTCTTCCCTCCTTGCATCACTTCTACTTTGTAAAAACTTCTCATATGCTAACTTTTTCTCCCTTACTACTCTCTTTACATCATCATTCCACCAATCGCTCCTCTTCCCTCCTGCACCCACTTTCCTGTAACCACAAACTTCTGCTGAACACTCTAACACTACATTTTTAAACCTACCCCATACCTCTTCGATCCCATTGCCTATACTCTCATTAGCCCATCTATCCTCCAATAGCTGTTTATATCTTACCCTAACTGCCTCCTCTTTTAGTTTATAAACCTTCACCTCTCTCTTCCCTGATGCTTCTATTCTCCTTGTATCCCATCTACCTTTTACTCTCAGTGTAGCTACAACTAGAAAGTGATCTGATATATCTGTGGCCCCTCTATAAACATGTACATCCTGAAGTCTACTCAACAGTCTTTTATCTACCAATACATAATCCAACAAACTACTGTCATTTCGTCCTACATCATATCTTGTATACTTATTTATCCTCTTTTTCTTAAAATATGTATTACCTATAACTAAACCCCTTTCTATACAAAGTTCAATCAAAGGGCTCCCATTATCATTTACACCTGGCACCCCAAACTTACCTACCACACCCTCTCTAAAAGTTTCTCCTACTTTAGCATTCAGGTCCCCTACCACAATTACTCTCTCACTTGGTTCAAAGGCTCCTATGCATTCACTTAACATCTCCCAAAATCTCTCTCTCTCCTCTGCATTCCTCTCTTCTCCAGGTGCATACACGCTTATTATGACCCACTTCTCGCATCCAACCTTTACTTTAATCCACATAATTCTTGAATTTACACATTCATATTCTCTTTTCTCCTTCCATAACTGATCATTTAACATTACTGCTACCCCTTCCTTTGCTCTAACTCTCTCAGATACTCCAGATTTAATCCCATTTATTTTCCCCCACTGAAACTCTCCTACCCCCTTCAGCTTTGTTTCGCTTAGGGCCAGGACATCCAACTTCTTTTCATTCATAACATCAGCAATCATCTGTTTCTTGTCATCCGCACTACATCCACGCACATTTAAGCATCCCAGTTTTATAAAGTTTTTCTTCTTCTCTTTTTTAGTAAATGTCTACAGGAGAAGGGGTTACTAGCCCATTGCTCCCGGCATTCTAGTCGCCTCATACGACACGCATGGCTTACGGAGGAAAGATTCTTTTCCACTTCCCCATGGACAATAGAAGAAATAAAGAAGAACAAGAGCTATTTAGAAAAAGGAGAAAAACCTAGATGTATGTATATATATATGCATGTGCGTGTCTGTGAAGTGTGACCAAAGTGTAAGTAGGAGTAGCAAGATATCCCTGTTATCTAGCGTGTTTATGAGACAGAAAAAGAAACCAGCAATCCTACCATCATGCAAAACAGTTACAGGTTTTTGTTTCACAGTCATCTGGCAGGATGGTAGTACTTCCCTGGGTGGTTGCTGTCTACCAACCTACTACCTATATATATATATATATATATATATATATATATATATATATATATATATATATATATATATATATATATATATATATATATATATATATATATCAACCCCAAAACTTACCTATGTTCTGAGATGCTCCCCAGCCTTCAGCAGTCCAAAACTCAAGGAATATGACTCTCTCCTGAAGGCCATGCTAGAGAGTGTATTGAATCTTTCCCTTGACGATGGACAGTGGTTGCAAGCCTCACTTCCGGTCAGGCTTGGAGGGCTAGGAGTACGCAGATCCTCCCAGATTTCTCTACCAGCTTTCCTATCCTCTTCCATTGCATCAAACGAGTTGATAAGACAAATTCTTCCTGACACCCTCAGTGACTTAGCAGGAAAAGAAGACCCTAGCTATGTCAGTGCCATCACCGAATGGGAGACTCTTGCTGCTCCATCACCAAACCCTAGTGCAGCACTGGCTCACAAACAGTCAAGGTGGGATAGCCCAATTGCTGAAAAGGTGCTTGCCAACATGCTCAGGGCTGCAACATCAGATAGGGAGATTGCCCGTCTCCAGGCTGTGAGTGCACCTCACTCCGGGGACTTCCTCCAAACAGTTCCCATATCGGCAATGGGAACGCGACTCGACCCTAAGACCCTCCGTATTGCAGTGGCTCTGCGCCTTGCTGCCCCAATTCACACAGAATATATGTGTATTTGCGGCGAAGTGCAAGCAGACCAATACGGTCTACATGGTCTTAACTGTTCCAAAACCAAGGGCTGGCATGCAAGACACAATGAGGTCAACGACATCATTAAGAGAACCCTTGCTACAGCTGGATGCCCTGCCGAGAGGGAGCCACGATCACTTGCAGCAAACAATACCCACAACCCAGCAAACCGCCCCGACGGGATCACCATCTATCCTTGGAAGAATGGCAAGCTCTTAGCATGGGACTATACCTGTGTGTCCACACTGGCTGACACCTATATCCATCACAGTGTGGGGCGACAGGGAGGAGCTGCTGACCACAGGGAGGAGTACAAGATCAGCAAGTACAGGGACATTAGCCAACAGTATCAATTTGTCCCAGTGGGATCAGAGACCTTGGTATCATGGGGAAAAAATGCCACACGTTTCCTTAAAGAATTGGGTTCCAGACTCTTCGACACCACCAGGGACCCAGGGGTAGCCACTTTCATGTTCCAGCGCCTCAGCGTCGCCATCCAGAGGGGAAATGCTTGCTGCATACTTGGCTCACGTCCAGCCTCGGAGGAGCTGGAGGAAATTCATCATCTTTGATACATTGTGCCATTGTATTCATGTTTATGTTTTTTTCTGTCAAATGTATTTTGTTTTTTAATATATATATATATATATATATATATATATATATATATATATATATATATATATATATCAATAACAACACTGCGCTAGCCAAGGATATGAACCCATATCTTACTGACCTGCTTCATGGTAAGCTAGAGCGACAAACCACCAAACAGGGATGAGAATGAAATTAGCTTAGAAGCTCCCACACCTCAGTATGCCCTCGGATGACGGCCCAACAGCTAGCTGTGTGCTGGTTGCGCCATTCTTGTAGGGTTGGGTGGTCCTGTGGTTTAATTAAAGTGTCATGTGGTTCTCGCTTGCCCGGCACAGTGTTGTTATTGATCAATACCACTCGCTCGTGGTTACAATAATATATATACACACACACACACACACATATATATATATATATATATATATATATATATATATATATATATATATTTACATATATATACATATATATATATATTTACATATATATATACATATATATATATATATATATATTTACATATATATACATATATATATATATATATATTTACATATATATACATATATATATATATATATATATATTTACATATATATAAATATATATATATATATATATATATATATATATATATATATATATATTGATGGACTGACCACATTGACTCAAGGTTGAGGGACTGATTACCTCATTCTCCTCCTGTTTTTCAAGATTCTTCTTTGTATGGACTGATGAAGCCACTGTGTGGCGAAACGTTCCCTCAATAAAGATACCCAAGAGTTGCACATGTGTCTAATTTATCAACATATATATATATATATATACATATATATATATATATATATATATATATATATATATATATATATATATATATATATATATATATATATATATATATATATATATATATATATATATATCATTTATCAAAAAGCAGCAGGGCAGGACTCGACCCCACGAACCTTTTACCGCCTCCAGAGACAGAACAATGGCGTAGTGGTAAGGTAATACATGCATTGTTCTGTCTCTAGAGGAGGTACAAGGTTCGTAGGGTCGAGTCCTGGCCTCCCGCAGCTTAGTAAATGATATATATATATATATATATATATATATATATATATATATATATATATATATATATATATATATATATATTTTTATTTTATTTTTTATTATCACACCGGCCGATTCCCACCACGGCAGGGTGGCCCGAAAAAGAAAAACTTTCACCATCATTCACTCCATCACTGTCTTGCCAGAAGGGTGCTTTACACTACAGTTTTTAAACTGCAACATTAACACCCCTCCTTCAGAGTGCAGGCACTGTACTTCCCATCTCCAGGACTCAAGTCCGGCCTGCCGGTTTCCCTGAATCCCTTCATAAATGTTACTTTGCTCACACTCCAACAGCACGTCAAGTATTAAAAACCATTTGTCTCCATTCACTCCTATCAAACACGCTCACGCATGCCTGCTGGAAGTCCAAGCCCCTCGCACACAAAACCTCCTTTACCCCCTCCCTCCAACCCTTCCTAGGCCGACCCCTACCCCGCCTTCCTTCCACTACAGACTGATACACTCTTGAAGTCATTCTGTTTCGCTCCATTCTCTCTACATGTCCGAACCACCTCAACAACCCTTCCTCAGCCCTCTGGACAACAGTTTTGGTAATCCCGCACCTCCTCCTAACTTCCAAACTACGAATTCTCTGCATTATATTCACACCACACATTGCCCTCAGACATGACATCTCCACTGCCTCCAGCCTTCTCCTCGCTGCAACATTCATCACCCACGCTTCACACCCATATAAGAGCGTTGGTAAAACTATACTCTCATACATTCCCCTCTTTGCCTCCAAGGACAAAGTTCTTTGTCTCCACAGACTCCTAAGTGCACCACTCACTCTTTTTCCCTCATCAATTCTATGATTCACCTCATCTTTCATAGACCCATCCGCTGACACGTCCACTCCCAAATATCTGAATACGTTCACCTCCTCCATACTCTCTCCCTCCAATCTGATATTCAATCTTTCATCACCTAATCTTTTTGTTATCCTCATAACCTTACTCTTTCCTGTATTCACCTTTAATTTTCTTCTTTTGCACACCCTACCAAATTCATCCACCAATCTCTGCAACTTCTCTTCAGAATCTCCCAAGAGCACAGTGTCATCAGCAAAGAGCAGCTGTGACAACTCCCACTTTGTGTGTGATTCTTTATCTTTTAACTCCACGCCTCTTGCCAAGACCCTCGCATTTACTTCTCTTACAACCCCATCTATAAATATATTAAACAACCACGGTGACATCACACATCCTTGTCTAAGGCCTACTTTTACTGGGAAAAAATTTCCCTCTTTCCTACATACTCTAACTTGAGCCTCACTATCCTCGTAAAAACTCTTCACTGCTTTCAGTAACCTACCTCCTACACCATACACTTGCAACATCTGCCACATTGCCCCCCTATCCACCCTGTCATACGCCTTTTCCAAATCCATAAATGCCACAAAGACCTCTTTAGCCTTATCTAAATACTGTTCACTTATATGTTTCACTGTAAACACCTGGTCCACACACCCCCTACCTTTCCTAAAGCCTCCTTGTTCATCTGCTATCCTATTCTCCGTCTTACTCTTAATTCTTTCAATTATAACTCTACCATACACTTTACCAGGTACACTCAACAGACTTATCCCCCTATAATTTTTGCACTCTCTTTTATCCCCTTTGCCTTTATACAAAGGAACTATGCATGCTCTCTGCCAATCCCTAGGTACCTTACCCTCTTCCATACATTTATTAAATAATTGCACCAACCACTCCAAAACTATATCCCCACCTGCTTTTAACATTTCTATCTTTATCCCATCAATCCCGGCTGCCTTACCCCCTTTCATTTTACCTACTGCCTCACGAACTTCCCCCACACTCACAACTGGCTCTTCCTCACTCCTACAAGATGTTATTCCTCCTTGCCCTATACACGAAATCACAGCTTCCCTATCTTCATCAACATTTAACAATTCCTCAAAATATTCCTTCCATCTTCCCAATACCTCTAACTCTCCATTTAATAACGCTCCTCTCCTATTTTTAACTGACAAATCCATTTGTTCTCTAGGCTTTCTTAACTTGTTAATCTCACTCCAAAACTTTTTCTTATTTTCAACAAAATTTGTTGATAACATCTCACCCACTCTCTCATTTGCTCTCTTTTTACATTGCTTCACCACTCTCTTAACTTCTCTCTTTTTCTCCATATACTCTTCCCTCCTTGCATCACTTCTACTTTGTAAAAACTTCTCATATGCTAACTTTTTCTCCCTTACTACTCTCTTTACATCATCATTCCACCAATCGCTCCTCTTCCCTCCTGCACCCACTTTCCTGTAACCACAAACTTCTGCTGAACACTCTAACACTACATTTTTAAACCTACCCCATACCTCTTCGACCCCATTGCCTATGCTCTCATTAGCCCATCTATCCTCCAATAGCTGTTTATATCTTACCCTAACTGCCTCCTCTTTTAGTTTATAAACCTTCACCTCTCTCTTCCCTGATGCTTCTATTCTCCTTGTATCCCATCTACCTTTTACTCTCAGTGTAGCTACAACTAGAAAGTGATCTGATATATCTGTGGCCCCTCTATAAACATATATATATATATATATATATATATATATATATATATATATATATATATATATATATATATATATACATATATATATATATGTATATATATATATATATATATATTTATATATTTATATATATATGTGTGTGTGTGTGTGCATGCGATGTATAATGAATATATATGTATGTTATGTATAGCGTCTTACAAAAGGCAACTCAGCAATATTCAAAGCTGATACAGCATCACTCGGGTGTCCTTATAGCCAGGCTATGAGGAGCCTCAGTCAAGATCCTGCCAGATTTACCCTTCAAGGTCACTGACGTGCTGTCCTCCAGTCACTGAGTCAGTGAGATGTGCTGTCCTCCAGTCACTGAGTCAGTGAGATGTGCTGTCCTCCAGTCACTGAGTCAGTGAGATGTGCTGTCCTCCAGTCACTGAGTCAGTGAGATGTGCTGTCCTCCAGTCACTGAGTCAGTGAGATGTGCTGTCCTCCAGTCACTGAGTCAGTGAGATGTGCTGTCCTCCAGTCACTGAGTCAGTGAGACATGCTGCCCTCCAGTCACTGAGTCAGTGAGATGTGCTGTCCTCCAGTCACTGAGTCAGTGAGATGTGCTGTCCTCCAGTCACTGAGTCAGTGAGATGTGCTGTCCTCCAGTCACTGAGTCAGTGAGATGTGCTGTCCTCCAGTCACTGAGTCAGTGAGATGTGCTGTCCTCCAGTCACTGAGTCAGTGAGATGTGCTGTCCTCCAGTCACTGAGTCAGTGAGACATGCTGTCCTCCAGTCACTGAGTCAGTGAGATGTGCTGTCCTCCAGTCACTGAGTCAGTGAGATGTGCTGTCCTCCAGTCACTGAGTCAGTGAGATGTGCTGTCCTCCAGTCACTGAGTCAGTGAGATGTGCTGTTCTCCAGTCACTGAGTCAGTGAGATGTGCTGTCCTCCAGTCACTGAGTCAGTGAGATGTGCTGTCCTCCAGTCACTGAGTCAGTGAGATGTGCTGTCCTCCAGTCACTGAGTCAGTGAGATGTGCTGTCCTCCAGTCACTGAGTCAGTGAGATGTGTTGCCCACCGGTGACTAAGTCAGTAAGATGTGCTGCCCTCCGGTCACTGAGTCAGTGAGATGTTCTGCCCACCGGTGACTAAGTCAGTAAGATGTGCTGCCCTCCGGTCACTGAGTCAGTGAGATGTTCTGCCCACCGGTGACTAAGTCAGTAAGATGTGCTGCCCTCCGGTCACTGAGTCAACGAGATGTGCTGCCCTCCGGCCACTGAGTCAGTGAGATGTGCTGCCCTCCGGTCACTGAGTCAGTGAGATGTGCTGCCCTCTGGTCACTGAGTCAGTGAGATGTGCTGCCCTCCGGTAACTGAGTCAATGAGATGTGCTGCCCTCCAGTCACTGAGTCAGTGAGATGTGCTGCCCTCCAGTCACTGAGTCAGTGAGATGTGCTGCCCTCCGGTAACTGAGTCAGTGAGATGTGCTGCCCTCCAGTCACTGAGTCAGTGAGATGTGCTGCCCTCCGGCCACTTAGTCAGTGAGATGTTCTGCCCACCGGTGAGTAAGTCAGTGAGATGTGCTGCCCTCCGGTCACTGAGTCAGTGAGATGTGCTGCCCTCCGGCCACTGAGTCAGTGAGATGTGCTGCCCTCCGGTCACTGAGTCAGTGAGATGTGCTGCCCTCTGGTCACTGAGTCAGTGAGATGTGCTGCCCTCCGGCCACTGAGTCAGTGAGATGTGCTGCCCTCCGGCCACTGGGTCAGTGAGATTTGCTGTTCTCCAGTCACTGAGTCAGTGAGATGTGCTGCCCTCCGGCCACTGGGTCAGTGAGATGTGCCGTCCTCCAGTCACTGGGTCAGTGAGATGTGCCGTCCTCCAGTCACTGGGTCAGTGAGATGTGCCGTCCTCCAGTCACTGGGTCAGTGAGATGTGCCGTCCTCCAGTCACTGGGTCAGTGAGATGTGCCGTCCTCCAGTCACTGGGTCAGTGAGATGTGCCGTCCTCCAGTCACTGGGTCAGTGAGATGTGCCGTCCTCCAGTCACTGGGTCAGTGAGATGTGCTGACAAATCTTACCAAACACTCACAACTGTTCACTGCAGTGAAGTATTTAAACTCTAGTCAGTGTATTCTGCCAAGATATATTGTGTAACAAGATGACTTCTTTACAAAATCAACAACTATCATTGAAAACGAAAAGTATGCAGATAGACATTTTGATTGCTGTCTGTGAAGAGCTGACTCAAAACGCAAACATTGATTTTGACGTTTTAGAAGCAAAATTTCATCTATTTACTAACGTTTGAAGATCGTTAATTCAGCTTATACAAATATGAAAGAGCATTCTTACAGTCAAATCCTTCTCAGGGTGATAATCAAAATGTATTGTTTACATTTACCGAACAAGAAAAGTGAACAGAGGAACATTGTCGCTGCTACAAAATTCTTTCACAAAGATCTACTTTAGTTAGTGGCCAGAAAACTGCCACACCTGCCACACCTGTCACACCTGCCACACCTGCCACACCTGTCACACCTGCCACACCTGCCACACCTGCCACTCCTACCACACCTGTCACACCTGCCATCCAACTACTTAGCCTTCCTAATTATTAGTGTATTTATGTCTCTGGTACATAACACAAGTGATATTGATGAGACAGCCAAATTAAACTCAAATGTCTTGTAAATGGAGAACCATTTGAACTGATTCAATCGTTTCCTGTAGTTAAAGATAATTATGTACAAGCTTTAAGAGTCTTAGTAGACAATTACCTTGATGCTGACAAGACTTTGGTTAGACACGTAGTCAAAATCTCAATCTTGAAGCCACCTTGACATTGTTTTTCAGATTTTCGGACATTTAGAATCACACTTGACAAGTCTCAAAACTCTGGAGAATAATATGACATAAATGAAAGAGATTGGTTTATTAGTGGTATTGTACAAGACAAGCTGTTACCACAGACTATTGAATGGTTGCATATTAAGTTTTGTTGAGAAAAATGCTACAAGCTAAGTCAAAGATTAAATAGTGGACTGGAATGGGACTAAGCTTTCGCCTACACATCCGGACAGCTGTGTCTTGAGAAGCTGTCGTATTCAATCCCTAAGGGCTGAAAATAAAATTATAAGTTTAATTACCCCTAGGGGGTGTTACGTCAGTTTTTCATTACTGAATACTGACTGATGATACGTTCTGGTTTGGACTCAGAAGTCTGCACCTCACTGCCGACTACAGGATGATTTCAAGCCCCTTGTGACACAAGAACTGCACAGTCCCCTGTATGACAAGATGGTTTAACTACCTTGCTCTTGTAGCATGAGCTATGGTGTTGTATACACTCTACTCGACAAGTATTGGTGACTTGAGATAAGCTGAAGTGTCCTTGGATGTCCACGTCTTCCACAGTCTAGGAATAAGCACACAGGTACACTATGTTCCACAAGATTTGTAAGTGTTTTGATGTGTTATGGAAATTGTCTGAGCTACAGCAATGCACGATTCACTTCCTTTGTTCGTTCTTAGCGTGAAATTCGAGTGTTTACTGCACAATTACATACTGCAATCTAGCCTGCGGTGTCTCCGTCTGCCCCCAGCTTCCCGACACACAAAACAAGTGCCGACGAAGCATATTTCCCCTGCTTGCCAAACTTCCACTATGAAGCAATGCAGAATGCGTGATTCTTGCTGTCTGGGCATCAACAACAATGTACACTATCTTTAACATGGTAATAAAGTGGGTGCAGTATTTTCCTTCATTGTCCTGCTAAGGTAAGAGATTGATTGTCTTTTATTAAACTACACTACTTGCAACACTGGTCTCTTGCAAAGAAGTTGCATGACCCATAACTGGTACACGCTGGTTAAACATCTGTTGGTAATTACTTGGATGTAGCAGTAAACAAGATGCTTGCCTCTTCTGAGAGGGCTGGGCCCCTCAGGTCTGAAGGGGCTGAAGGGATGAAGGGGGATGATACCCCCCTCCTGGAGAACATTTTTCCACATGTTTAACAAACGCTATTTCTCTTGTAAACAAATTAGCAAAGTTTACAAGATAGAGTTTCTTGCATGCAAGAACAACACACATTGATAAACGGACAAATCCTGTTGTGGATACCAAACCTTCAACTCAGCATATGAAGAGTATACCTGCTCTCACTATATCACCGAATGGGTAATCCCATGTAGGCACCTATCAAGCTGTGAATACAACAGACAGTAAACACTCTGACACACGTAAATGTGCTCCAAAATGTGTACTTTGTGATGGATCTCATTGGGCACAGTATTGTAACCAATACACAACAATGGAGGCACGGAAACAGTGTACTCAACAGCTGAAACAGTGCACTAAATGTTCAGGTGAACACAAGGTTAGGTTAGGTAAGGTTCGTCAGGAAACAGGACAAATGTTTCCTGACGCGGGTCTTAGTCAGATGATGACCCGCCTTTGGAGCTTTTGGTCATCTGACCGAGGCCTTCCGCTGGCTTACCGGTCCACCCCTTTAAAAATTATGGTCATTTATAACCATTGTTATATTTTTTTTTTTTTTTTGGTGAACACAAGGAAGGAATTGCTCACTGAAGAAGTGTTTTACAAGGAAGGGTAAGCACCATATAGCTTCATGCCCAAGCACTTGTGCTGACCAACAGCTGAATTCCACAGAAACCGAAGTCACCAAACAACAGCATTAAACATACAAGATAAGTCTAAATCGACTGCTCTACCAATAGCTTCGAATTGAGATCTAATAAAGTACACAAAACAAATGTGCTAACACTATTTGATCAAGGCTCACAAAGGTCCTTCATAACAAGTACAGTGCTGCAGAAACTGAATAAACAACCCCATTCCAAAGTATAGTTAGATAAAGCTGTTTTTTCCAAAGTTCTGTTAAACAGACATATGACCTAGGCAAATTCACTGTGGTCTAGGAAACAGGTAAAAGACAGTGTAAGCTGTTGTAGTAGATGATCTGTCTAAGTCTGTGCAGATCAAGGGACTCCAAGAGAAACAGTTGCAGCACTAAAATCAGCAAAGGTCAAGTTAACCTGTCCAGACATACAGACGAACACAGTTAGTCAACTTGATTTTATCATTGATAGTGATTATTATCACTGTTTTGAGCAAAATACAGTAAGTAAACATGATGTTCACTTGCTGAAAGCAGCAGGAGGCCACATGATATGTGGTCCCATTCCCTCTCAAAGTGAGACAGAATTCAGTGGAATATGTACTGGCTACAAAAATAATCGCTGATCATGTGCCTCAGCAAAAATGATCTTTTCTGGAAGAAATGAATAAACCAGTTAGAAGTGCAGAATTTAGATGCGAAAGACTATGATGCAAATAAACCAAGCCCACAAGACTCTCATACTTATAACCAATATTTGGACACTGTCCAGTATGAAGATGGACACTATTGGGTTAGGTTATCATTGAAATTAAATCCACTACATCTGCCTAGCAATTATCGCATGGCTTTCGGAAAAATGAAAACACAAATACACGAACTCAGGAAGAATCCAGAGCTACTGACTGTCTATGATAATATCATAAAAGAACAGTTGGACAATAAATTCATTGAAGAAGTAGTGCATGGAGTCAGAAAAGATTCTAAAACTACTCCACTACGTGTTGTACATAATTGCAGCGCTCGTGCTAATAAAAATATAGCAAGTCTTAATAACTGATGCCAGGACCCTCACTAACTGAGAGAAGCTTGGAGACGTGCTTAGGAAATTTCTCACAAATCTATATGCCTATAAAGTTTATTTTTTAAAGCTTTCTTAAGAGTACATCTTCAAGAAATACACAGATTATACTCGACTCTTGTGCCCTGAAAATTCACATGATTCTCAGTGTTCTGTGAAACATATAGTTTCAAGTCAGGTTTGTTTGGTGCAACATTCTCTCCATTCTTGCTAGAATCTACTCTAAATATACATCTGAAAGTCCCTTCAAAGATACCTTTAATAAAAGTTTTTATGTGGACAATCTTCAAGGTAATGTGAATAAAGAGGAAGATATGAAATTCTTATACAGAGAAACTAATTTGTGAGAGGTGAGAAGTTGAAGGTATTTAGAAGAGGTGTAAGATAGTGGTAAGAATGAGGGCTGGTTGATATGATAAATCTCTCACTGGGATGAGGTGAGGCCCTGATTGTCAGTGAGGGAGGACAGGTATGGTGGGAATCAGACGAAATGGGGTTTTGGTTTTGTGATGAGGAAAGTGCTTGTGAGAAAGGATCCTGCACCAGCGAGATTCGGAATGGGAATGCTGGTGGGGATGAATTGTGGTAGATGGTAGTTTATTCTGAATTATTGTATTTGAGTGGGAAAGGGAGCTAGAGCTTGAGGGAGTGTTGGGACGGTACGTGTGTGTTTGTGTGTGTTCGTACATACCAACATGCGTGAACGTGTATGTTTGGTGATTGTGGGAGACAACGAGACTAGTGATTCTACAAACAATATGTTTTGACAAACCATACCACGGGTGGGGCTTGAACTCGCGGTTAGAGAGTCTCAAAACTCCAGACCGTCGCGTTAGCCACTGGGCCAGCTAGCTTCATGTTGACGGCTTTGAGGGGACTTGAGCTAGAGTTCGTCACGGCCACGCTAGCGGGAGATTCGTCTGCAGAAACTTGTATTTGTGGTCACAGTGGTGCCTATGCTAACCTTCCTATGGTGTAGAAATATACCTAGTTGGATGAATCTTATTGAAGCTAGCTGGTGCAGTGGCTAACACGACGGTCTGGAGTTTTGAGACTCTCTGACCGCGGGTTCAAACCCGACCCGTGGTATGGTTTGTTTGCAGACGTGTCATTTCGATTTCGCGAGTCTCGTTTTGCCAGATCATTATGACGCTAGAAGAATAACGCGGTGTTTGCAAGGTATATTTCGTACCCGATAGAATTAGCTATGAATGCAAAATAAAATTTACGAACAAAATTTTTAACTTTAGCAGGTCCTTGGATAGTTTCAAGTTGTCTTCTTTGCAGCTTCATTTTTAAGAGTTGGAGAATCTGGATGTACTTAAATGAGGTAAATATAATGTAAGTAAAAACTAGTGACCAAACATCACTGATGACTCACTGTGTTTTCTCGAGAGAAGTAATGCTTAGCAAGCAGAGTCATCAGGTCGTCTAGATCACCAGGGCCCAAGACCACATACTTCAACATAGGAACATCACTCATCTTGACTTTCAGCGCCTCTGCTGCCCTGTGTGTCACATATTTTAAATAATTAACACTGTAAATTATTCACTTCCTTCCCAACACTATGAAAAATGTATCAATATTCACTAACTCTGTAAATAGTTGATGTTTGTTTAATATTATATTTGATTGATATTTTTGTACCGGATTTTGAACTTATGGCTGCATCAAATATATTTGATGCATCTTGGTGTTAACAACTATGTTCACTATGTGACTCACCTCTCCATCATAATGTTAACAACTATGTTCACTATGTGACTCACCTCTCCATCATAATGTTAACAACTATGTTCACTATGTGACTCACCTCTCCATCATAATGTTAACAACTATGTTCACTATGTGACTCACCTCTCCATCATAATGTTAACAATTATGTTCACTATGTGACTCACCTCTCCATCATAATGTTAACAACTATGTTCACTATGTGACTCACCTCTCCATCATAACTCACCTCTCCATCATAATGTTAACAACTATGTTCACTATGTGACTCACCTCTCCATCATAATGTTAACAACTATGTTCACTATGTGACTCACCTCTCCATCATAATGTTAACAACTATGTTCACTATGTGACTCACCTCTCCATCATAATGTTAACAACTATGTTCACTGACCCATCTTACCCCAGATCTTCCAACTATTCTCTCCAAATATTCATAGGTAGCAGAAAGTCAGCACCTGACCACCAGGGCTGTGGTTCATTCGTCGGTTTCCATTCGGCCACCAGTAACAGCCTGGTAGATCACGCTTTTACCCTCCATTGGGCCTGGTCACAAACCAGGCCACTGGGGCGTAGTTCCCCGAAACACTTTCCAGGTATATTCCAGTAGTGAAGTGCCTCAGTGGTCTCCTCCAGAGTGGTCTCCTCCCTGAGCGGTCTCCTCCAACGCCCACGCCGCCCCGCCCGCACTGCCCCGCCCACCACCGACCCGTGCCGCCCCAACACCTGGAGACCCCACTATTCCTTCTGTAGTGCCTCCTGCTGTGTACTTACCCGGATCGCTCCCGCTCCTCGAGTACTTGGGGCGAGATCTCTACTTCCTCGGATCAAATTTTCGATTGATTTTTTCCGAATTTATTTTTCCACACCTTCCCCTGTCTCCAACCCCCCTAAGCTCCAATTTTACCCACTTTCCTAAATTTTACTGTGTCGACAGATTTCGAGAATGCTACCAAATTTCCATTTATTTTTTTTTTCAAATTTTGACTTACCCCCAACTCCTTGGATCAAGATCACCCTCTCCACCTCCCACCCGTCACCTCCCCCCATCCACTTCTATCACCCATACCCTCTAAGCCCAATATTCCTGCTCCTTCTCCTTGGTTCAAATGTTTTCGAGAACATTTGAACCAACCAGAAGGAGCAGGAATATTGGGCTTAGAGATGTCGTTTTCGTACTGTCACTGGGTCTCCCTCCTTATCTGTGCATACTCGTTTCTGGCTCGACTAATCTCTTTATTTTCCAGGGTCCTTTGCCTTCTGTACTTTTTCCATTCTCTTGCACACTTAGTTTTTGCCTCCTTACACCGTCTGGTAAACCAAGGGCTCATTTTGGTCTTCCCATTATTTCTGTTACCTTTGGGAACAATCCTTTCCTCTGCCTCCTTGTATTTTGTTGTTACATAGACCATAATTTCGTTTACTGACTTTCCTACCATCTCTCTTTCCCACTGAACCTCCTGCAGGAAGGTCCTCAAACCTGTGTAGTCTCCCCTTTTATAGTTTGGCTTTTCCCTTTCTACTACTGTTGCCCTCTCCACTTGCAGCTCTACAATGTATTCAAAGCTCAGAACCACGTGGTCGCTAGCTCCAAGGGGCCTTTCATAAGTGATGTCCTGGATGTTTGAGCTACTCAGGGTGAACACAAGGTCCAGTCTTGCTGGTTCATGTTCCTCTCTCTCTCTCTGGTAGTGTCCTTAACATGTTGGTGAATAAGGTTTTCCAGAACCACATCCAACAACTTGTCTCTCCATGTTTTGGGACCCCACATGTGTGTGTGTGTAAAGGGAGGTAACCACTAGGCTGCTGATACTCTTAATATAACACCGTAACTTGTACCACAGTTGGACGAGGGAAGTAACTACTAGACTACTGATACTTTTAATATAACACCGTAACTTGTACCTCAGATGGACGAGGAAAGTAACCACTGAAGGAAGGAAGTTACACCAATAACCAACTGATACATCTGAAGGAGGAAAGTTACACCACTAACCTACTGATACACCTGAAGGAGGGAAGTTACACCACTAACCAACTGATACACCTGAAGGAGGGAAGTTACACCACTAACCAACTGATACACCTGAAGGAGGGAAGTTACACCACTAACCTACTGATACACCTGAAGGAGGGAAGTTACACCACTAACCAACTGATACACCTGAAGGAGGGAAGTTACACCACTAACCTACTGATACACCTGAAGGAGGGAAGTTACACCACTAACCAACTGATACACCTGAAGGAGGGAAGTTACACCACTAACCAACTGATACACCTGAAGGAGGGAAGTTACACCACTAACCAACTGATACACCTGAAGGAGGGAAGTTACACCACTAACCTACTGATACACCTGAAGGAGGGAAGTTACACCACTAACCTACTGATACACCTGAAGGAGGGAAGTTACACCACTAACCAACTGATGCACCTGAAGGAGGAAAGTTACACCACTAACCAACTGATGCACCTGAAGGAGGGAAGTTACACCACTAACCAACTGATACACCTGAAGGAGAAAAGTTACGCCACTAACCTATTGATTCACCTGAAGGAGGGAACTTACACCTCAGGTGAAGGAGGGAAGTTACACCACTAACCAACTGATACACCTGAAGGAGAAAAGTTACGCCACTAACCTATTGATTCACCTGAAGGAGGAAAGTTACACCACTAACCAACTGATGCACCTGAAGGAGGAAAGTTACGCCACTAACCTACTGATACACCTGAAGGAGGGAACTTACACCTCAGGTGAAGGAGGTAAGTTTCACCACTAACCTACTGATACACCTGAAGGAGGGAACTTACACCTCAGGTGAAGGAGGTAAGTTTCACCACTAACCTGGAGTTTACCTGGAGAGGGTTTCGGGGTCAAAACCCCGGTCTGAGAATAGGCCTCGTGGTGGACCAGGGTCTGATCAACCAGGCTGTTACTGCTGGCTGCATGCAAACTGACGTACGAACCACAGCCCGGTTAGTCAGGTACTAACTTTAGAAGCTTGTCCAGTGCAATTAGTGTACATCAGAATTCCAGCCTAGAGAAAACAAGCGATTTGAAGACATTCATCATGGGTTTGGCGTCCCTAGTTTTGAACGTTCTCATTATCCATCCATTCATTTTTCCAGCAGATCTCCGTCTTTGTCAGATATGAGGACGCACTACTCATATTAAAGTTCTTACTCATGAGGACTTGATCAAAGATCAGTTTGTTGACCAGTCTCTGGAGAGACTAAGAGATATAGCCATAAACAGAAACAAAAGATCTCGACATCTCTTACTATAATAACAGCGGTGAACTTATGAAGAAAGTACCTGTTAGTTAACAGCTGACAGTGTATCCACCACAGAAGCATTTAGTAAGCAAATTATTGATTTTTGTCACAATAGTCTTTTAGGTGGAAATTTGGTGTTAGGGAAACACTTGTTAAGCTCTCGAAACACTTGGCATAGTCTGAAATGATAGGAACCCTGACTATGTGGGACGTTGTCACTTTTGTCAGATGATGGTAATGACTGTTCACGTACCTCCACAATCCCTATCAGTTATCAATCACAATCCCTACCAGTGTATTCCTCCTGTACAAGAGGAGGAATACACCACCTTCCCTACAGTACTCAAAATAGCAAGGGTCACCCCGATCCACAAAGGAGGAGACCAAACAGACTTGAATAACTATAGGCCAATATCCAACTTACACCCTCTCTCAAAAATCTTCGAAAAATTAATTCATAAACGAATCTACTCCTACCTTATCTCCCAAAACATACTCAACCCCTGCCAATTTGGATTCAGGCCTAATAAAAATACTAATGATGCTATTATACACATGCTAGAACATATATACACTGCAATAGAGAAAAAAGAAGTCCCACTGGGGATCTTCATTGACTTACGTAAAGCTTTTGATACAGTTGACCATGACTTGCTCCACATAAAATTGTCACACTATGGTATAAGAGGGCACTCCCTCAACTACCTCAAGTCATACCTCAGCAACAGAAGCCAATATGTGTACGCAAATGGGGCAAACTCTTCTGCGCAACCAATTACAGTTGGTGTCCCACAGGGAAGTGTCCTTGGCCCTCTTCTCTTTCTCCTATACATAAATGACCTTCCAAATGCTTCGCAATTACTCAAACCCACACTATTTGCAGATGACACTACATACGTCTTCTCTCACCCGAGCCCAGTCACACTAGCCAATACTGTAAATACCGAATTACAGAAAATATCTACCTGGATGAGGACTAACAAACTTACACTAAACATTGACAAAACCTACTTCATTCAGTTTGGTAACAGAGCTACAGATGTCCCTCTTAACATAATGATAAACGGATCACCTATCACAAAGCTAACAGAGGGAAAATTCTTAGGAATCCACCTTGATAATAGACTCAAATTTCATACACATATACAACAAATTTCTAAGAAAATTTCCAAGACTGTAGGCATACTATCGAAGATACGGTACTATGTTCCACAGTCAGCCCTCCTGGCCCTATATCACTCTCTTATTTACCCCTATCTCACCTATGGAATTTGTGCATGGGGCTCAACAACAATTAACCATCTCAGACCACTAATTACCCAACAAAAGGCTGCAGTTAGAATGATAACAAATTCTCACTACAGGCAGCACACTCCACCAATATTCAATACACTAAACCTACTCACCATACAAAACATCCATACTTATTACTGCACCTATTACATACATAGAACACTTAACTCTGATATTAACCCTCCCCTCAAACATCTCCTTGCCAACCTCAACAGAACACATGACCATAACACAAGGCACAGATCACTCTTTGATGTTCCTCGTGTCCATCTCACACTATGCAAAAACTCAATGCACATAAAAGGCCCTAAAATCTGGAATTCATTACCTGTAAATATAAAAGAAACACTACCTGTTTATAAATTCAAGTCTCGACTCAAAGATCACTTACTCACCCAAAACCAAATAAATACTGAATAACTGAACCTTATAAATTGTATATCTTAAATGTTTCTCACAATTATATCACATAAATGTTAAACCTAAAACCGAATCTAACTTTATTATTTTTTAAATACACTACCTAACAGAATCCTTCATATGACCTGTCTTTGTAATACTCACTTGTGCTTTATAGTAATCTGTTTACATTAATGTTTTATCACTGATTTCATCATTGCTTAGTTAATCTTAAGTTAATTTTAAGCCAGCCCGTAATGCTATGCATAGTATAAGTGGCTTTGGCATGCTGCTCTTATCTGTATTTTTTGTACCTCTGTATGTGTGCTCAAATTGTTAATAAATAAATAAATAAATAAATAAATAAAATTGACTTACTTGATTGCTCCAGGACGGTGTGAAGATTGAGCGGCACAGTGAGTGAGCAGCTGGTTCATAATGGCCCTGAGCGCTCCAGGACGGTGTGAAGATTGAGCGGCACAGTGAGTGAGCAGCTGGTTCATAATGGCCCTGAGCGCTCCAGGACGGGGTGATAACTGAGCGGCAGAGTGAGTGAGCAGCTGGTTCATAATGGCCCTGAGCGCTCCAGGACGGGGTGATAACTGAGCGGCAGAGTGAGTGAGCAGCTGGTTCATAATGGCCCTGAGCGCTCCAGGACGGGGTGATAACTGAGCGGCACAGTGAGTGAGCAGCTGGTTCATAATGGCCCTGAGCGCTCCAGGACGGGGTGATAACTGAGCGGCACAGTGAGTGAGCAGCTGGTTCATAATGACCCTGAGCGCTCCAGGACGGGGTGATAACTGAGCGGCACAGTGAGTGAGCAGCTGGTTCATAATGGCCCTGAGCGCTCCAGGACGGGGTGATAACTGAGCGGCACAGTGAGTGAGCAGCTGGTTCATAATGACCCTGAGCGCTCCAGGACGGGGTGATAACTGAGCGGCACAGTGAGTGAGCAGCTGGTTCATAATGGCCCTGAACACACTCCGCCTTCCACCTCATCTATCAGCTCTGTTAATTTATTTTCCTCTACTTTCATGAATCCCACATAGAGCAACTTCCTCTTCTCCAAACTATGTTCGGCATCAACTGTAGTAGAACCGTTGACTCACAGCCGAAAGCACCGGGGCTCAACCCCTAGGTTCTGTGCACATATGTTGCTATGTATGATATTCTATGTAACTGAATAAACTTACGTAGCGGGAGGGCTTGTGACTTGCTTGCTCTTGTCCTGAGCTAACACACTAAAGCTACAGGGATTGATCCCGGCACGGATGAAAGGTTGGGCATGTTTCTAACACCTACTGCCCCATCTTAACCAAGCTGTAAGTAGGTACCTGGGTCTTAGTCCAATAATCTGGACCGAATCCTGGGGTACAATATTAAACTACGTGAAATGCATTACATAACCAGAGGCTTTATATACAGTATATCAGTGATATCCTCTACGACAGTAATAGTTGCTTCATATACTACAAGAAATAAAAATTATTATTATTAAAGAATATGCAAGTATGTTAACTGTTGCCCCGGCTTATCTAGCAGTAAATAGATATCTAAAAGCTAATCAACTATCATGGATTGCATCATGGGGAAGAACAAGAGAACTTATATGTAAATGAGCCACGATACTTGGACTTAAAACTGTTGGTTCTATCAGAACATAACACAGATTATTTTTATAGTATTAAGATGATTGATAATACTAGAATTTAAGGGAGAAGTAGCACTTACTCAGCGAGAACGAAAAATTTTGTCGAAAAATTCACAAATTGAGTTAATCTTATATAAAAATAGCTTAACTCTCTGGCAACACAATGGTACCAGAATCATTGTTCTACGACATTCCTACAAGGAATTATGGTCATTTAAAACACCTAGGGTGACGTCACCACCCCCGGCACCTCTGCTCACCTCTCCTCAATTTTTTTTGTTTTTTTCCGTTTTTTTTTCCGTGTATTTATTGTATTATTCTTTCTAAGATAATAATTGACGACTTAGCATCATAATACAGTGGGTGGGATTTATACGTAGACTTCCAGCCGACCAGGAACCTCCTGGCAACATTTTGCTGACGTCATGGAAAATTGCAGTCTCGGTAAGTAAGTAAGTAAGTAAGTAAGTTTATTCAGGTATACACAATACAGTTACATAGAATTATCATACATAGCAGCATATGTGTAGAGAACCTGGGATAACACAAAAAAGTCAGACAGAGTGACTTATTTCCATCCGGTGTGGCAAGTAAGTAAGTAAGTAAGTAATTAAGTAAGTAAGTAAGTTTATTCAGGTATACACAAATACAGTTACATAGAATTATCATACATAGCAGCATATGTGTAGAGAACCTGGGATAACCCAAAAAAGTCAGAGTGACTTATTTCCATTGGGGAATATGGCTCAATATAACGCTATTATAGCTTCTACGGCTTATTTATCTATCACAATTGATCTAATATGACATAATAAACAATATAAATAACAAAGAAATATGGTAAATACTCCAGAATGAATAATATATGGCATATTCTAAGAGCGCTCCATCGGGAATAATAGATTCCCATTCTCAGAGAGGGGCTTCCATTCTCTTTCTTTCACCTCCAGGGTCCTTATATTAAAGAAAACGATCATGGGTAACTATGATATACACTCGTAATGCAGTATGAGACTGAGAAAAATGTTATTTTCTCGAAAAAAAAAAAAAAAATCGGTGGTCCGGCTGTTTCGCGGATTATCTCGGAAGTAAGTTATTCACATATATGAGCAAGTAAATTCGTTAATAATAGCAGGAATGTAATGAAATTCACAGAGAACATAAAGGAAAGATTGTTTTACAAGCTAATGGTTTGATTTTTGAGATATCATAATTTGTTTTTGATTTTTATGAGGGCAAAAGTCAGATATTTGGCTGAAAGTCAAAACCATACAAAATTTATTTTTTTTAAGAATGAAGAAAGGATAAATTATAGAACGTCTAACCATTAGAAATACAGTTTAGCATTGTTTTATGCGTAGATAATGCAAAAACAACTTCTCCAAGTACCATTACCAAGTTACTGTTCAATATGTATGATTATTAGTAAATAATTTTTTCTCAGTTGTTTTTTGAGTTATCTTATTGAAACTTGGTCACATTACTATTGAAAGTTGCTTCTTTACGTACAAAAAAATGAAAGAAATCGAACGAAAAATAAAAAAGTTCAGGTGTTAACGTTAGATTTCCCCATAAAGTATTATTTTAATTCAGAGAATGATTGACACTGTATGTAGATGATTGTGAAGTGAAGCACAATGTTGAGTGTGAAGTGAAGCACAGTGTTGAGTGTGAAGTGAAGCACAGTGTTTTTTTTTTTTATATTTTATTTAAAAACTTTACAGCTTGATATTAAATTAAGATCTCCATTCAGGTACTACGTAATTACTTGATATCACCTTTGGTTTCTGTGCCCACTTGCATGCTACATACATGTATGCCACTCATCTACACCTTCATATACCCACATACACCTACACTCACACCCCTCCCCAGGAGGCGACCCCGCTGTGTCCCCCTGAAAACCCCCTTCCCGTATGTAATCCCCAACCCCCCCCCCTTACTCACTCAGCCCAAGTCGTAGATTCATGAGAAAACCTAACGTTAACATTCTATACCCTTCCGAAAAATCCTTCTCCCACCTCCTCCCATACAGTTCTCTATTACGACACATCGTACGATAAACCGTTACCGCTAGTACCCGCCTCCGCACCTCACAATTCCCCCTCCCCCTCATCACCCACGATATATATATATAATCCACTATTATATAATCCAAAGCTCGTATAACACTCTCATCGAACCCTCCCACATCTAGGCTTAGTGCACGCAGAACCGACACCCCTCTGCCCCCCACCCCCTGTTCTACCCTACTTAACCAATACCTAACACCCTCCAGTTCCCCACAAAAGTATACAGCATGGAACGCCGTCTCATCCTCCCCACAGATTCCACACCTTCCGCCCACAATTACCCCTCTGGTTCTTAAAACCTCCCCCGACGGTAGTATGCCATGCAAAAAACGATACATTACCTCCCTTACCCTAGGCTTTAACTTCAACCTGCTAAACCTATACCAAATACTCGTCCATGCGTACATGGGGAACAATCCCTCAACTGGTACAACAATCCTGTCTGCAAGCAGCTTACACAAAACCCCTACTCGAATTTTCCTGGGTTCTCTAACCAACATCAAAGCCCTCAAAATAGTTTCACATTCCCTCAACTCCACACCACCATACAACTTACCCAACCTATCATGTACTTTTCCCAGCTGCCCTCCACCCACACCTTCGCGCAAAACCTCCCATTTAAGAAACACACATTTAATCCTCCTCCTCAGATCCATCAACCCCAACCCACCCTGGCGCACAGGTAACATTACAACCTCTCTCCTCAGCCAATCGCACCTTGAACCCCACAAAAAGTTAAACACTCGTCTCAGAATTCCCACAATCGCCGTCCCTGTTAATGGGAACACGGCTGCTACGTGCCAAACCTTACTATACAATAATACGTTTATAACAATCACTCGTTGCACGAGAGTCAGATGATGAGGTCGCAATGCACCCAGGCGCCCCTGAATCCTTTCCATTAATCTATTCGAGTTTTCCTCCCGAGCAGCTTCCAAATCACCCTTATAGGTGATACCACAAATTTTTAAAGACACCGTTTGTTTTCTCACAACGTTACATCTCCCCCCCCCTCCACCCAATCACCCAACCCCATGATCATTGACTTCTCTCTATTTACCTGCATCCCTGTTGCATTTCCGAACTGTTGCACAACAGCATCCAAAACACCCAACGTCATCCCCTCCCGAACCAGGACTGTTGTATCGTCTACGTATCCTATTATTCCCGGCCACACTTTCCCTACCCCACCCCCCCTACCTCCACTCGTGTCACTTACACAACGTTCAACCATTCTATAGAAGGGGTCCTGAATGCACGCAAACAACATTTGTGACATGGGACACCCCTGCCTAAGTCCCCTACCCATTACAATCCCCTCCCCCAAGCATCCATTAATCTGTACCCTCATCTTGGCACCATTGTACAACGTGGTTACCCAATTAACTATTTCATCCCCATAACCCTGCCTCCTAAGTATAGCTCCCAATGCTCCTCGTTCCACCCTGTCATAGGCCCCCTGCCAGTCTAAAGCCAACAACGCCGCCCTCCCTCCCCCCCCTTTTGACTCCACAAAACTTCGCAGTATTCCATGACCCTCAATCATCGACCTTCCAGGCAAACCATACTGCGTTTTCGAAACCACTCTCCCTACCACACATTTGAACCTATTACCCAAGACTTTAGCGAACAACTTATAATCAGCACATAACAGGGATATGGCACGGTACTCCTTGAGGGTGTGCTGCCCCTTACCCTTCTGGACCAACACTACAACTGCTGTTGCTTGCTTGTCCCCCATCACACCCTTCTCCTTCATCTGATTAAATAACCTACCCATGAAACCCCTTATCACCTCCCAATGTTGGAGATAAAATTCAGCCGGGAGACCGTCTATTCCCGGTGCTTTGCCTTTCCTCATTCCCCTTAAAGCCAACTCTATTTCCTCCTCTGTTATTACCCCCCCTAAAGCCTTTCTATCACTATTCCCTAAATTACACGTCACATACTCACACACCTTCTCTAAATCCACATTTCCCACCTTCCCACTTGTCCAATACCCTTCATACCATTTATCCGCATACACACACATTCCCTTTGTAGTTAGTATCTCCTGACCCATTCTATAACCCCCCGCCATCTCGTGTACCTCTAACCTCGGAATAGCTGTAACCTGCTGTCTTTGTTTTTGACGTCGCAACACACACGCCGATGGTTTGTCACCCCAAAGCACCTCCTCTACCCCTGCCTGCACCCTTACCGCTTGAAACCTCTCATTTTGTAACTCCCTCAGTCTCCCCTTGACCTCGACAATTTCATCCATAGGATAGTTGCCCCCCACAGCCCCCTTCTCATAACAGCCCCTTAACCTGTCCTCCAGATAATTTGAAAGCCCATATTTAAAATCATTTATACGTTTGCCCACCCCCACATAATATTTCCTAATCCTTTCCTTGGCAACACAATCCCACCATTGTACGACATCTTCCACTCCCTGTGCCTCCTCACTAAGCTCCTTCCATAGGACAGAAAATCCCTCTAACCCCTCCTCATCACTCAATGCACTTATATTTAATTTCCAGTAACTCCTGTATATTTCTGCAAGCGCCTCCCACCCAACCTCCACCAACACTGCTCTATGATCTGACCATGCAACTTCAACAGTTTTGAAAGCTCTCACTACAACCCCGTGAGAAAGATACACTCTATCTAACCTCGCTGCATACCCTCTCCTAACAAATGTATGCTCTGTCTCCCATGCCCCTCCCTCGAATGCGTCTCTTAACCTAATATCCCTCAATAAATCTCGTAGGGCCACCGACACATAACCTGCCCCTTTTGGTTCCACATCAGCCCTCCTAATGACGCAGTTCCAATCACCTCCTACTATTGCCACCTCCGGTAATGCACGGAAAAAAAACACAAGGTCCTCGCACACAAACTCCTGCTTCACCTGTACATTATTCTCTGCAGGCGCATATACACTAATAAAAGCCACACGTTTTCCCATCCACAAACCATCTACGCGCAACACCCTTCCCCCTCCCCCCCCCTCACTTCTCTGCAAAACAAACGGGCTCGCCTCCCTAATTAAGATACCCACCCCCCCTTTCAAACGGGCAGATGGCAGGGTTACCACCTGAAACCCCTCCATCTCCAACACCCTACCCTCCTTAAAATTGTGCTCCTGTAGGAACACAACATCCACTCTAAATTTATTCAGAAACTCTCGAAACCATTCTCTCTTTACACTATTACACAAACCATTAACGTTTACTGTCATACACCGGAGGCCTATTAGAGTTTCCACCCCTGCCTCCTCTCTTCACTCTTCCGATGGCCACCAGAACGTGTGGGACCACTTGTCACCTGCACACTTCCCTCTCTCCCCCCCCCCTTCTTTCGGTGCCTCCTGTCATGGCCACCACTACCTTCACCTTCTGCCCATATTTGCTTCCCAGTCCTCTGCGCTGGCGTAAGGACATCATCTGAATCCGATGCAGCGGCTCTCTTTCTTGTGACAGGCGCATCCTCCATGGCTTGGTCTGGGGATGCCTCACAATGTACCTCTACCTCCACTGTACACAGTGACAAAGATCTCGGTGACACCTCAGTCACGCTGTCACTCCCTTCGTCCGAATAGTTCTGTTGTTGATGCACCACAGCCTTCACCTCATCTTCTACTACCCTGCCAGGAGCAGCCACCTCCTCAGGCGGTGACAAGGACTTCAGAACCTCGGCTAATTCCTCCTCAAGTTCCAACACTTCCTCCTGTACTTTTTGTTCAACTCGATCCACTGGAAGTGTGTCTGGACCAGGTAACTGGTCAAGGGCCTCACCCTCTCCCCCAGCCTTATACGCCTCATCCACTATCTCGCTCCATAGACGACCACGCCCTCCTTCACGTCGTTGATCAACACCTGCATCCCCTGGTGTAGAAGCGGATGTCTCCGCCTCTGGGCCAGGAGCTCGTTGCCGCTTCCCACACTCCGCCGCTATGTGATCATATTCCCCACATAGTCGGCAGGTACGCCTTTGCCCCACGTATGACACCATGACCTGTGTCCTGAATTCCTTTAGGTACACGTAAGACGGTATGGGGTGTCGCAATGACATTTTTAGGTTAAAAGTGCCCTCCGGCATACCTGTGTAGGCACCCGACACCCACTTACCATGCTGGGCCAAATGAACAGTTCCGTATTCCTCAAATACGTTTCTGATATCTGCCTCATCCGCCTCAAAACAATGTTGAGTGTGAAGTGAAGCACAGTGTTGGGCGTGAAGTGAATCACAGTGTTGAATGTGAAGTGAAGCACAGTGTTGAGTGTGAAGTGAAGCACAGTGTTGAGTGTGAAGTGAAGCTCAGTGTTGAGTGTAAAGTGAAGCAAAGTGTTGAGTGTGAAGTGAAGAACAGTGCTAAGTGTGAAGTGAACCACAGTGTTGAGTATGAAGTGAAGCAGAGTGTTGAGTGTGAAGTGAAGCACAGTGTTGAGTGTGAAGTGAATCACAGTGTTGAGTGTGAAGTGAAGCACAGTGTTGAGTGTGATGTGAAGCACAGTGTTGAGTGTGAGGTGAAGCACAGTGTTGAGTGTAAAGTGAAGAACAGTGTTGATGATAAAGTGAAGCACAGTGTGGAGTGTGAAGTGAAGCTGAGTGATGAGTGTGAAGTGAAGCACAGTGTTGAGTGTGAAGTGAAGAACAGTGTTGAGTGTGAAGTGAAGCACAGTGTTGAGTGTGATGTGAAGCACAGTGTTGAGTGTGAGGTGAAGCACAGTGTTAAGTTTAAAGTGAAGAACAGTGTTGATGATAAAGTGAAGCACAGTGTTGAGTGTGAAGTGAAGCAGAGTGTTGAGTGTGAAGTGAAGAACAGTGTTGAGTGTGAAGTGAAGCACTGTGTTGAGTGTGAACTGAAGCACAGTGTTGAGTGTGAAGTGAATCACAGTGTTGAGTGTGAAGTGAAGCACAGTGTTGGGTGTTAAGTGAAGCACAGTGTTGTGTGTAAAGTGAAACAGAGTGTTGAGTGTGAAGTGAAGCACAGTGTTGAGTGTGAAGTGAAGCACAGTGTTGAGTGTGAAGTGAAGCACAGTGTTGAGTGTGAAGTGAAGCACAATGTTGAGAGTGAAGTGAAGAACAGTGTTGTGTGTGAAGTGAAGCACAGTGTAGAGTGTGAAGTGAAGCACAGCGTTGATGTGATGTGAAGCACAGTGTTGAGTCTGATGTGAAGCACAGTGTTGAGTGTGAAGTGAAGCACAGTGTTGTGTGTGAAGTGAAGCACAGTGTTGAGTGTGAAGTTAAGCACAGTGTTGTGTGTGAAGTGAAGCACAGTGTTGAGTGTGAAGTGAAGCACAGTGTTATGTGTGAAGTGAAGCACAGTGTTGAGTGTGAAGTGAAGCACAGTGTTGAGTGTGAAGTGAAGCACAGTGTTGAGTGTGAAGTGAAGCACAGTGTTGAGTGTGAAGTGAAGCACAGTGTTGAGTGTGAAGTGAAGCACAGTGTTGAGTGTGAAGTGAAGCACAGTGTTGAGTGTGAAGTGAAGCACAGTGTTGAGTGTGATGTGAAGCACAGTGTTGTGTGTGAAGTGAAGCACAGTGTTGAGTGTGAAGTGAAGCACAGTGTTGTGTGTGAAGTGAAGCACAGTGTAGAGTGTGAAGTGAAGCACAGCGTTGAGTGTGAAGTGAAGCACAGTGTTGAGTATACAGTGAAACACAGTGTTGAGTGTGAAGTGAAGCACAGTGTTGAGTGTGAAGTGAATCACAGTGTTGAGTGTGAAGTGAAGCACAGTGTTGGGTGTGAAGTGAAGCACAGTGTTGAGTGGAAAGTGAATCAGAGTGTTGAGTGTGAAGTGAAGCACAGTGTTGGGTGTGAAGTGAAGCACAGTGTTGAGTGGAAAGTGAATCAGAGTGTTGAGTGTGAAGTGAAGCACAGTGTTGAGTGTGAAGTGAAGCACAGTGTTGAGTGTGAAGTGAAGCACAGTGTTGAGTGTGAAGTGAAGCACAGTGTTGAGTGTGATGTGAAGCACAGTGTTGAGTGTGAAGTGAAGCACAGTGTTGAGTGTGAAAGTGAATCACAGTTTTGAGTGTGAAGTGAATCACAGTGTGTTGACTGTGAAGTGAAGCACAGTGTTGAGTGTGAAGTGAAGCACAGTGTTGAGTGTGAAGTGAAGCACAGTGTTGAGTGTGAAGTGAAGCACAGTGTTGAGTGTGAAGTGAAGCACAGTGTTGAGTGTGTGAAGTGAAACACAGTGTTGAGTGTGAAGTGAAGCACAGTGTTGAGTGTGAAGTGAAGCACAGTGTTGAGTGTGAAGTGAAGCACAGTGTTGTGTGTGAAGTGAAGCACAGTGTTGAGTGTGAAGTGAAGCACAGTGTTGAGTGTGAAGTGAAGCACAGTGTTGAGTGTGAAGTGAAGCACAGTGTTGAGTGTGAAGTGAAGCACAGTGTTGAGTGTGAAGTGAAGCACAGTGTTGAGTGTGAAGTGAAGCACAGTGTTGAGTGTGAAGTGAAGCACAGTGTTGAGTGTGAAGTGAAGCACAGTGTTGAGTGTGAAGTGAAGCACAGTGTTGAGTGTGAAGTGAAGTACAGTGTTGAGTGTGAAGTGAAGCACAGTGTTGAGTGTAAAGTGAAGCACAGTGTTGAGTGTGAAGTGAAGCACAGTGTTGAGTGTGAAGTGAAGCACAGTGTTGAGTGTGAAGTGAAGCACAGTGTTGAGTGTGAAGTGAAGCACAGTGTTGAGTGTGAAGTGAAGCACAGTGTTGAGTGTGAAGTGAATCACAGTGTTGAGTGTGAAGTGAAGCACAGTGTTGAGTGGAAAGTGAATCAGAGTGTTGAGTGTGAAGTGAAGCACAGTGTTGAGTGTGAAGTGAAGCACAGTGTTGAGTGTGAAGTGAAGCACAGTGTTGAGTGTGAAGTGAAGCACAGTGTTGAGTGTGAAGTGAAGCACAGTGTTGAGTGTTAAGTGAAGCACAGTGTTGAGTGTGAAGTGAAGCACAGTGTTGAGTGTGAAGTGAAGCACAGTATTGAGTGTGAAGTGAAGCACAGTGTTGAGTGTGAAGTGAAGCACAGTGTTGAGTGTGAAGTGAAGCACAGTGTTGAGTGTGAAGTGAAGCACAGTGTTGAGTGTGAAGTGAAGCACAGTGTTGAGTGTGAAGTGAAGCACAGTGTTGAGTGTGAAGTGAAGCACAGTGTTGAGTGTGAAGTGAAGCACAGTGTTGAGTGTGAAGTGAAGCACAGTGTTGAGTGTGAAGTGAAGCACAGTGTTGAGTGTGAAGTGAAGCACAGTGTTGAGTGTGAAGTGAAGCACAGTGTTGAGTGTGAAGTGAAGCACAGTGTTGAGTGTGAAGTGAAGCACAGTGTTGAGTGTGAAGTGAAGCAGAGTGTTGAGTGTGAAGTGAAGCACAGTGTTGAGTGTGAAGTGAAGCACAGTGTTGGGTGTGAAGTGAAGCACAGTGTTGAGTGTGAAGTGAAGCACAGTGTTGAGTGTGAAGTGAAGCACAGTGTTGAGTGTGAAGTGAAGCACAGTGTTGTGTGTGAAGTGAAGCACAGTGTTGAGTGTGAAGTGAAGCACAGTGTTGGGTGTGAAGTGAAGCACAGTGTTGAGTGTGAAGTGAAGCACAGTGTTGAGTGTGAAGTGAAGCACAGTGTTGAGTGTGAAGTGAAGCACAGTGTTGAGTGTGAAGTGAAGCACAGTGTTGAGTGTGAAGTGAAGCACAGTGTTGAGTGTGAAGTGAAGCACAGTGTTGAGTGTGAAGTGAAGCACAGTGTTGAGTGTGAAGTGAAGCACAGTGTTGAGTGTGAAGTGAAGCACAGTGTTGAGTGAGAAGTGAAGCAGTGTTGTGTTTGAAGTGAAGCACAATGTTGAGTGTGAAGTGAAGCACAGTGTTGAGTGTGAAGTAAAGCACAGTGTTGAGTGTGAAGTGAAGCACAGTGTTGAGTGTGAAGTGAAGCACAGTGTTGAGTGTGAAGTGAAGCACAGTGTTGTGTGTGAAGTGAAGCACAGTGTTGAGTGTGAAGTGAAGCACAGTGTTGTGTGTGAAGTGAAGCACAGTGTTGAGTGTGAAGTGAAGCACAGTGTTGTGTGTGAAGTGAAGCACAGTGTAGAGTGTGAAGTGAAGCACAGTGTTGAGTGTGAAGTGAAGCACAGTGTTGAGTGTGAAGTGAAACACAGTGTTGAGTGTGAAGTGAAGCACAGTGTTGAGTGTGAAGTGAAGCACAGTGTTGAGTGCGAAGTGAAGCACAGTGTTGAGTGTGAAGTGAAGCACAGTGTTGAGTGTGAAGTGAAGCACAGTGTTGAGTGTGAAGTGAAGCACAGTGTTGAGTGAGAAGTGAAGCACAGTGTTGAGTGTGAAGTGAAGCACAGTGTTGAGTGTGAAGTGAAGCACAGTGTTGAGTGTGAAGTGAAGCACAGTGTTGAGTGTGAAGTGAAGCACAGTGTTGAGTGTGAAGTGAAGCACAGTGTTGAGTGTGAAGTGAATCACAGTGTTGAGTGTGAAGTGAATCACAGTGTTGAGTGTGAAGTGAAGCACAGTGTTGAGTGTGAAGTGAAGCAGAGTGTTGAGTGTGAAGTGAAGCACAGTGTTGAGTGTGAAGTGAAGCACAGTGTTGAGTGTGAAGTGAAGCACAGTGTTGAGTGTGATGTGAAGCACAGTGTTGAGTGTGAAGTGAAGCACAGTGTTGAGTGTAAAGTGAAGAACAGTGTTGATGATAAAGTGAAGCACAGTGTGGAGTGTGAAGTGAAGCACAGTGTTGAGTGTGAAGTGAAGCACAGTGTTGAGTGTGAAGTGAAGCACAGTGTTGAGTGTGAAGTGAAGCACAGTGTTGAGTGTGATGTGAAGCACAGTGTTGAGTGTGAAGTGAAGCACAGTGTTGAGTGTAAAGTGAAGCACAGTGTTGAGTGTGAAGTGAAGCACAGTGTTGAGTGTGAAGTGAAGCACAGTGTTGAGTGTGAAGTGAAGCACAGTGTTGAGTGTGAAGTGAAGCACAGTGTTGAGTGTGAAGTGAAGCACAGTGTTGAGTGTGAAGTGAATCACAGTGTTGAGTGTGAGGTGAAGCACAGTGTTGTGAGGGAATTGAAGCACAGTGTTGAGTGTGAAGTGAAGCACAGTGTTGAGTGTGAAGTGAAGCACAGTGTTGAGTGTGAAGTGAAGCACAGTGTTGAGTGTGAAGTGAAGCACAGTGTTGAGTGTGAAGTGAAGCACAGTGTTGAGTGTGAAGTGAAGCACAGTGTTGAGTGTGAAGTGAAGCACAGTGTTGAGTGTGATGTGAAGCACAGTGTTGAGTATGAAGTGAAGCACAGTGTTGAGTGTGAAGTGAAGCACAGTGTTGAGTGTGAAGTGAAGCACAGTGTTGAGTGTGAAGTGAAGCACAGTGTTGAGTATGAAGTGAAGCACAGTGTTGAGTGTGAAGTGAAGCACAGTGTTGAGTGTGAAGTGAATCACAGTGTTGAGTGTGAAGTGAAGCACAGTGTTGAGTGCGAAGTGAAGCAGAGTGTTGAGTGTGAAGTGAAGCAAAGTGTTGAGTGTGAAGTGAAGCACAGTGTTGAGTGTGAAGTGAAGCACAGTGTTGAGTGTGAAGTGAAGCACAGTGTTGAGTGTGAAGTGAAGCACACTGTTGAGTGTGAAGTGAAGCACAGTGTTGAGTGTAAAGTGAAGCACAGTGTTGAGTGTGAAGTGAAGCACAGTGTTGAGTGTGAAGTGAAGCACAGTGTTGAGTGTGAAGTGAAGCACAGTGTTGAGTGAGAAGTGAAGCACAGAGTTGAGTGTGAAGTGAAGCACAGTGTTGAGTGTGAAGTGAAGCACAGTGTTGTGTGTGAAGTGAAGCACAGTGTTGAGTGTGAAGTGAAGCAGAGTGTTGAGTGTGAAGTGAAGCACAGTGTTGAGTGTGAAGTGAAGCACAGTGTTGAGTGTGAAATGAAGCACAGTGTTGAGTGTGAAGTGAAGCACAGTGTTGAGTGTGAAGTGAAGCACAGTGTTGAGTGTGAAGTGAAGCACAGTGTTGAGTGTGAAGTGAAGCACAGTGTTGAGTGTGAAGTGAAGCACAGTGTTGAGTGTGAAGTGAAGCAGAGTGTTGAGTGTGAAGTGAAGCACAGTGTTGAGTGTGAAGTGAAGCACAGTGTTGAGTGTGAAGTGAAGCACAGTGTTGAGTGTGAAGTGAAGCACAGTGTTGAGTGTGAAGTGAAGCACAGTGTTGAGTGTGAAGTGAAGCACAGTGTTGAGTGTGAAGTGAATCACAGTGTTGAGTGTGAAGTGAAGCACAGTGTTGAGTGTGAAGTGAAGCACAGTGTTGAGTGTGAAGTGAAGCACAGTTTTGAGTGTGAAGTGAAGCACAGTGTTGAGTGTGATGTGAAGCACAGTGTTAAGTGTGAAGTGAAGCAGAGTGTTGAGTGTGAAGTGAAGCACAGTGTTGATATTGAAGTGAAGCACAGTGTTGATTTTGAAGTGAAGCACAGTGTTGAGTGTGAAGTGAAGCACAGTGTTGAGTGTGAAGTGAAGAACAGTGTTGAGTGTGAAGTGAAGCACAGTGTTGAGTGTGAAGTGAAGCACAGTGTTGAGTGTGAAGTGAAGCACAGTGTTGAGTGTGAAGTGAAGAACAGTGTTGAGTGTGAAGTGAAGCACAGTGTTGAGTGTGATGTGAAGCACACTGTTGAGTGTGAAGTGAAGCACAGTGTTGAGTGTGAAGTGAAGCACAGTGTTGAGTGTGAAGTGAAGCACAGTGTTGAGTGTGAAGTGAAGCACAGTGTTGAGTGTGAAGTGAAGCACAGTGTTGAGTGTGAAGTGAAGCACAGTGTTGAGTGTGAAGTGAAGCACAGTGTTGAGTGTGAAGTGAAGCACAGTGTTGAGTGTGAGGTGAAGCACAGTTTTGAGTGTGAAGTGAAGAACAGTGTTGATGGTGAAGTGAAGCACAATGTCGAGAGTGAAGTGAAGTACAGTGTTGTGTGTGAAGTGAAGCACAGTGTAGAGTGTGAAGTAAAGCACAGCGTTGAATGTGATGTGAAGCACAGTGTTGTGTGTAAAGTGAATCAGAGTGTTGAGTGTGATGTGAAGCACAGTGTTGAGTGTGAAGTGAAGCACAGTGTTGTGTGTGAAGTGAAGCACAGTGTTGAGTGTGAAGTTAAGCACAGTGTTGTGTGTGAAGTGAAGCACAGTGTTGAGTGTGAAGTGAAGCACAGTGTTATGTGTGAAGTGAAGCACAGTGTAGAGTGTGAAGTGAAGCACAGCGTTGAGTGTGATGTGAAGCACAGTGTTGAGTGTGAAGTGAATCACTCTGTTGGGTGTGAAGTGAAGCACAGAGTTGAGTGTGAAGTGAAGCACAGTGTTGGGCGTGAAGTGAAGCACAGTGTTGAGTGTGAAGTGAAGCACAGTGTTGAGAGTGAAGTGAAGCACAGTGTTGAGTGTGAAGTGAAGCACAGTGTTGAGTGTGAAGTGAAGCACAGTGTTGAGTGTGAAGTGAAGCACAGTTTTGAGTGTGAAGTGAAGCACAGTGTTGTGTATGAAGTGAAGCACAGTGTTGAGTGTGAAGTGAATCACTCTGTTGGGTGTGAAGTGAAGCACAGAGTTGAGTGTGAAGTGAAGCACAGTGTTGGGCGTGAAGTGAAGCACAGTGTTGAGTGTGAAGTGAAGCACAGTGTTGAGTGTGAAGTGAATCACAGTGTTGAGTGTGAAGTGAAGCACAGTGTTGTGTGTAAAGTGAATCAGAGTGTTGAGTGTGAAGTGAAGCACAGTTTTGAGTGTGAAGTGAAGCACAGTGTTGAGTGTGAAGTGAATCACAGTGTTGAGTGTGAAGTGAAGCACAATGTTGAGAGTGAAGTGAAGTACAGTGTTGTGTGTGAAGTGAAGCACAGTGTAGAGTGTGATGTGAAGCACAGTGTTGAGTGTGAAGTGAAGCACAGCGTTGAGTGTGATGTGAAGCACAGTGTTGAGTGTGAAGTGAAGCACAGTGTTGTGTGTGAAGTGAAGCACAGTGTTGAGTGTGAAGTGAAGCACAGTGTTGAGTGTGAAGTGAAGCACAGTGTTGAGTGTGAAGTGAAGCACAGTGTTGAGTGTGAAGTGAAGCACAGTGTTGAGTGTGAAGTGAAGCACAGTGTTGAGTGTGAAGTGAAGCACAGTGTTGAGTGTGAAGTGAAGCACAGTGTTGAGTGTGAAGTGAAGCACAGTGTTGAGTGTGAAGTGAAGCACAGTGTTGAGTGTGAAGTGAAGCACAGTGTTGAGTGTGAAGTGAAGCACAGTGTTGAGTGTGAAGTGAAGCACAGTGTTGAGTGTGAAGTGAAGCACAGTGTTGAGTGTGAAGTGAAGCACAGTGTTGAGTGTGAAGTGAAGCACAGTGTTGAGTGTGAAGTGAAGCACAGTGTTGAGTGTGAAGTGAAGCACAGTGTTGAGTGTGAAGTAAAGCACAGTGTTGAGTGTGAAGTGAAGCACAGTGTTGAGTGTGAAGTGAAGCACAGTGTTGAGTGTGAAGTGAAGCACAGTGTTGAGTGTGAAGTGAAGCACAGTGTTGAGTGTGAAGTGAAGCACAGTGTTGAGTGTGAAGTGAAGCACAGTGTTGAGTGTGAAGTGAAGCACAGTGTTGAGTGTGAAGTGAAGCACAGTGTTGAGTGTGAAGTGAAGCACAGTGTTGAGTGTGAAGTGAAGCACAGTGTTGAGTGTGAAGTGAAGCACAGTGTTGAGTGTGAAGTGAAGCACAGTGTTGAGTGTGAAGTGAAGCACAGTGTTGAGTGTGAAGTGAAGCACAGTGTTGAGTGTGAAGTGAAGCACAGTGTTGAGTGTGAAGTGAAGCACAGTGTTGAGTGTGAAGTGAAGCACAGTGTTGAGTGTGAAGTGAAGCACAGTGTTGAGTGTGAAGTGAAGCACAGTGTTGAGTGTGAAGTGAAGCACAGTGTTGAGTGTGAAGTGAAGCACAGTGTTGAGTGTGAAGTGAAGCACAGTGTTGAGTGTGAAGTGAAGCACAGTGTTGAGTGTGAAGTGAAGCACAGTGTTGAGTGTGAAGTGAAGCACAGTGTTGAGTGTGAAGTGAAGCACAGTGTTGAGTGTGAAGTGAAGCACAGTGTTGAGTGTGAAGTGAAGCACAGTGTTGAGTGTGAAGTGAAGCACAGTGTTGAGTGTGAAGTGAAGCACAGTGTTGAGTGTGAAGTGAAGCACAGTGTTGAGTGTGAAGTGAAGCACAGTGTTGAGTGTGAAGTGAAGCACAGTGTTGAGTGTGAAGTGAAGCACAGTGTTGAGTGTGAAGTGAAGCACAGTGTTGAGTGTGAAGTGAAGCACAGTGTTGAGTGTGAAGTGAAGCACAGTGTTGAGTGTGAGTTGAAGCACAGTGTTGAGTGTGAAGTGAAGCACAGTGTTGAGTGTGAAGTGAAGCACAGTGTTGAGTGTGAAGTGAAGCACAGTGTTGAGTGTGAAGTGAAGCACAGTGTTGAGTGTGAAGTGAAGCACAGTGTTGAGTGTGAAGTGAAGCACAGTGTTGAGTGTGAAGTGAAGCACAGTGTTGAGTGTGAAGTGAAGCACAGTGTTGAGTGTGAAGTGAAGCACAGTGTTGAGTGTGAAGTGAAGCACAGTGTTGAGTGTGAAGTGAAGCACAGTGTTGAGTGTGAAGTGAAGCCCAGTGTTGAGTGTGAAGTGAAGCACAGTGTTGAGTGTGAAGTGAAGCACAGTGTTCAGTTTGAAGTGAACCACAGTGTTGAGTGTTAAGTGAAGCACAGTGTTGACTGTGAAGAGTAACACTGTGTTGAGTGTGAAGTGAAGCACAGTGTTGAGTGTGAAGTGCAGCATAGTGCTGTGTGTGAAGTGAAGGACAGTGTTAGGTGTGAGGTGAAGCACAGTGTTGAGTGCGAAGTGAAGAACAGTGTCTGAGTGATAAAGTGAAGCAGAGTGTGGAGTGTGAAGTGAAGCACGATTGATGAATGTGAAGTGAAGCATAATGTTGAATGTGAAGTGAACAACAGTGTTGAGTGTGAAGTGAAGCACATTGTAGAGTGTGATGTGAAGCATGGTGTTGAGTGTGAGGTGAAGCACAGTGTTGAGTGTAAAGTGAAGAACAGTGTTGATGATAAAGTGAAGCACAGTGTTGAGTGTGAAGTGAAGCACAGTGTTGAGTGTGAAGTGAAGAACAGTGTTGAGTGTGAAGTGAAGCACAGTGTTGAGTGTGAACTGAAGCACAGTGTTGAGTGTGAAGTGAATCACAGTGTTGAGTGTGAAGTGAAGCACAGTGTTGGGTGTTAAGTGAAGCACAGTGTTGTGTGTAAAGTGAAGCACAGTGTTGTGTGTGAAGTGAAGCACAGTGTTGTGTGTGAAGTGAAGCACAGTGTTGAGTGTGAAGTTAAGCACAGTGTTGTGTGTGAAGTGAAGCACAGTGTTGTGTGTGAAGTGAAGCACAGTGTTGAGTGTGAAGTTAAGCACAGTGTTGTGTGTGAAGTGAAGCACAGTGTTGAGTGTGAAGTGAAGCACAGTGTTGTGTGTGAAGTGAAGCACAGTGTTGAGTGTGAAGTGAAGCACAGAGCTGTGTGTGAAGTGAAGCACAGTGTTGAGTATACAGTGAAACACAGTGTTGAGTGGGAAGTGAATCACAGTCTCTGAGTGTGAAGTGAATCACAGTGTTGAGTGTGAAGTGAAGCACAGTGTTGAGTGTTAAGTGAATCAGAGTGTTGAGTGTGAAGTGAAGCACAGTGTTGAGTGTGAAGTGAAGCACAGTGTTGAGTGTGAAGTGAAGCACAGTGTTGAGTGTGAAGTGAAGCACAATGTTGAGAGTGAAGTGAAGTACAGTGTTGTATCTGAAATGAATCACAGTGTTGAGTGTGAAGTGAAGCACAGTTTTGAGTGTAAAGTGAAGCACGGTGTTGAATGTGAAGTGAAGCACAGTGTTGAGTGTGAAGTGAAGCACAGTGTTGAGTGTGAAGTGAATCACTCTGTTGGGTGAGAAGTGAAGCACAGAGTTGAGTGTGAAGTGAAGCACAGTGTTGAGTGTGAAGTGAAGCAGAGTGTTGAGTGTGAAGTTAAGCAAAAAGTTGAGTGTAAAGTGAAGCACAGTGTTGAGTGTGAAGTGAAGCACAGTGTTCAGTTTGAAGTGAACCACAGTGTTGAGTGTTAAGTGAAGCACAGTGTTGACTGTGAAGAGTAACACTGTGTTGAGTGTGAAGTGAAGCACAGTGTTGAGTGTGAAGTGCAGCATAGTGCTGTGTGTGAAGTGAAGGACAGTGTTGAGTGTGAAGCACAGTGTTGAGTGCGAAGTGAAGCACAGTGTCTAGTGTGAAGTGAAGCACAGTGTTGAGTGTGAAGTGAAGCACATTGTTGACCGTGAAGTGAAGCACATTGTTGAATGTGAAGTGAAGCATAATGTTGAATGTGAAGTGAAGCAGTGTTGAGTGTGAAGTGAAGCACATTGTTGAGTGTGAAGTGAAGCATGGTGTTGAGTGTGAAGTGAAGCACATTGTTGACTGTGAAGTGAAGCACATTGTTGAGTGTGAAGTGAAGCATAATGTTGAATGTGAAGTGAAGCAGTGTTGAGTGTGAAGTGAAGCACATTGTTGAGTGTGAAGTGAAGCATGGTGTTGAGTGTGAAGTGAAGCACAGTGATGAGTGAGAAGTGAAGCAGAGTGTTGAGTGTGAAGTGAAGCACAGTGTTTATTGTGAAGTGAAGCACAGTGTTGTGTGTGAAGTGAAGCACAATGTTCAGTGTGAAGTGAAGCACAGTGTTGGGCATGAAGTGAATCACAGTGTTGAATGTGAAGTGAAGCACAGTGTTGAGTGTGAAGTGAAGCACAGTGTTGAGTGTGAAGTGAAGCTCATTGTTGAGTGTAAAGTGAAGCAAAGTGTTGAGTGTGAAGTAAAGAACAGTGCTAAGTGTGAAGTGAACCACAGTGTTGAGTATGAAGTGAAGCAGAGTGTTGAGTGTGAAGTGAAGCAGAGTGTTGAGTGTGAAGTGAAGAACAGTGTTGAGTGTGAAGTGAAGCACAGTGTTGAGTGTAAAGTGAAGCACAGTGTTGAGTGTGAAATGAAATGATGCACAGTGTTGAGTGTGAAGTGAAGCACAGTGTTGAGTGTGAAGTGAAGCCCAGTGTTGAGTGTGAAGTGAAGCACAGTGTTGAGTGTGAAGTGAAGCACAGTGTTGAGTGTGAAGTGAAGCACAGTGTTGAGTGTGAAGTGAAGCACAGTGTTGAGTGTGAAGTGAAGCACAGTGTTGAGTGTGAAGTGAAGCACAGTGTTGAATGTGAAGTGAAGCACAGTGTTGAGTGTGAAGTGAAGCACAGTGTTGAGTGTGAAGTGAAGCACAGTGTTGAGTGTGAAGTGAAGCACAGTGTTGAGTGTGAAGTGAAGCACAGTGTTGAGTGCGAAGTGAAGCACAGTGTTGAATGTGAAGTGAAGCACAGCACAGTATTGAGTGTGAAGTGAAGCACAGTGTTGAGTGTGAAGTGAAGCACAGTGTTGAGCGTGAAGTGAAGCACAGTGTTGAGTGTGAAGTGAAGAACAGTGTTGAGTGTGAAGTGAAGCACAGTGTTGAGTGTGAAGTGAAGCACAGTGTTGAGTGTGAAGTGAAGCACAGTGTTGAGTGTGAAGTGAAGCACAGTGTTGAGTGTGAAGTGAAGCACAGTGTTGAGTGTGAAGTGAAGCACAGTGTTGAGTGTGAAGTGAAGCACAGTGTTGAGTGTGAAGTGAAGCACAGTGTTGAGTGTGAAGTGAAGCACAGTGTTGAGTGTGAAGTGAAGCACAGTGTTGAGTGTGAAGTGAAGCACAGTGTTGAGTGTGAAGTGAAGCACAGTGTTGAGTGTGAAGTGAAGCACAGTGTTGAGTGTGAAGTGAAGCACAGTGTTGAGTGTGAAGTGAAGCACAGTGTTGAGTGTGAAGTGAAGCACAGTGTTGAGTGTGAAGTGAAGCACAGTGTTGAGTGTGAAGTGAAGCACAGTGTTGAGTGTGAAGTGAAGCACAGTGTTGAGTGTGAAGTGAAGCACAGTGTTGAGTGTGAAGTGAAGCACAGTGTTGAGTGTGAAGTGAAGCACAGTGTTGAGTGTGAAGTGAAGCACAGTGTTGAGTGTGAAGTGAAGCACAGTGTTGAGTGTGAAGTGAAGCACAGTGTTGAGTGTGAAGTGAAGCACAGTGTTGAGTGTGAAGTGAAGCACAGTGTTGAGTGTGAAGTGAAGCACAGTGTTGAGTGTGAAGTGAAGCACAGTGTTGAGTGTGAAGTGAAGCACAGTGTTGAGTGTGAAGTGAAGCACAGTGTTGAGTGTGAAGTGAAGCACAGTGTTGAGTGTGAAGTGAAGCACAGTGTTGAGTGTGAAGTGAAGCACAGTGTTGAGTGTGAAGTGAAGCGCAGTGTTGAGTGTGAAGTGAAGCACAGTGTTGAGTGTGAAGTGAAGCACAGTGTTGAGTGTGAAGTGAAGCACAGTGTTGAGTGTGAAGTGAAGCACAGTGTTGAGTGTGAAGTGAAGCACAGTGTTGAGTGTGAAGTGAAGCACAGTGTTGAGTGTGAAGTGAAGCACAGTGTTGAGTGTGAAGTGAAGCACAGTGTTGAGTGTGAAGTGAAGCACAGTGTTGAGTGTGAAGTGAAGCACAATGTTGAGTGTGAAGTGAAGCACAGTGTTGAGTGTGAAGTGAAGCACAGTGTTGAGTGTGAAGTGAAGCACAGTGTTGAGTGTGAAGTGAAGCACAGTGTTGAGTGTGAAGTGAAGCACAGTGTTGAGTGTGAAGTGAAGCACAGTGTTGAGTGTGAAGTGAAGCACAGTGTTGAGTGTGAAGTGAAGCACAGTGTTGAGTGTGAAGTGAAGCACAGTGTTGAGTGTGAAGTGAAGCACAGTGTTGAGTGTGAAGTGAAGCACAGTGTTGAGTGTGAAGTGAAGCACAGTGTTGAGTGTGAAGTGAAGCACAGTGTTGAGTGTGAAGTGAAGCACAGTGTTGAGTGTGAAGTGAAGCACAGTGTTGAGTGTGAAGTGAAGCACAGTGTTGAGTGTGAAGTGAAGCACAGTGTTGAGTGTGAAGTGAAGCACAGTGTTGAGTGTGAAGTGAAGCACAGTGTTGAGTGTGAAGTGAAGCACAATGTTGAGTGTGAAGTGAAGCACAGTGTTGAGTGTGAAGTGAAGCACAGTGTTGAGTGTGAAGTGAAGCACAGTGTTGAGTGTGAAGTGAAGCACAGTGTTGAGTGTGAAGTGAAGCACAGTGTTGAGTGTGAAGTGAAGCACAGTGTTGAGTGTGAAGTGAAGCACAGTGTTGAGTGTGAAGTGAAGCACAGTGTTGAGTGTGAAGTGAAGCACAGTGTTGAGTGTGAAGTGAAGCACAGTGTTGAGTGTGAAGTGAAGCACAGTGTTGAGTGTGAAGTGAAGCACAGTGTTGAGTGTGAAGTGAAGCACAGTGTTGAGTGTGAAGTGAAGCACAGTGTTGAGTGTGAAGTGAAGCACAGTGTTGAGTGTGAAGTGAAGCACAGTGTTGAGTGTGAAGTGAAGCACAGTGTTGAGTGTGAAGTGAAGCACAGTGTTGAGTGTGAAGTGAAGCACAGTGTTGAGTGTGAAGTGAAGCACAGTGTTGAGTGTGAAGTGAAGCACAGTGTTGAGTGTGAAGTGAAGCACAGTGTTGAGTGTGAAGTGAAGCACAGTGTTGAGTGTGAAGTGAAGCACAGTGTTGAGTGTGAAGTGAAGCACAGTGTTGAGTGTGAAGTGAAGCACAGTGTTGAGTGTGAAGTGAAGCACAGTGTTGAGTGTGAAGTGAAGCACAGTGTTGAGTGTGAAGTGAAGCACAGTGTTGAGTGTGAAGTGAAGCACAGTGTTGAGTGTGAAGTGAAGCACAGTGTTGAGTGTGAAGTGAAGCACAGTGTTGAGTGTGAAGTGAAGCACAGTGTTGAGTGTGAAGTGAAGCACAGTGTTGAGTGTGAAGTGAAGCACAGTGTTGAGTGTGAAGTGAAGCACAGTGTTGAGTGTGAAGTGAAGCACAGTGTTGAGTGTGAAGTGAAGCACAGTGTTGAGTGTGAAGTGAAGCACAGTGTTGAGTGTGAAGTGAAGCACAGTGTTGAGTGTGAAGTGAAGCACAGTGTTGAGTGTGAAGTGAAGCACAGTGTTGAGTGTGAAGTGAAGCACAGTGTTGAGTGTGAAGTGAAGCACAGTGTTGAGTGTGAAGTGAAGCACAGTGTTGAGTGTGAAGTGAAGCACAGTGTTGAGTGTGAAGTGAAGCACAGTGTTGAGTGTGAAGTGAAGCACAGTGTTGAGTGTGAAGTGAAGCACAGTGTTGAGTGTGAAGTGAAGCACAGTGTTGAGTGTGAAGTGAAGCACAGTGTTGAGTGTGAAGTGAAGCACAGTGTTGAGTGTGAAGTGAAGCACAGTGTTGAGTGTGAAGTGAAGCACAGTGTTGAGTGTGAAGTGAAGCACAGTGTTGAGTGTGAAGTGAAGCACAGTGTTGAGTGTGAAGTGAAGCACAGTGTTGAGTGTGAAGTGAAGCACAGTGTTGAGTGTGAAGTGAAGCACAGTGTTGAGTGTGAAGTGAAGCACAGTGTTGAGTGTGAAGTGAAGCACAGTGTTGAGTGTGAAGTGAAGCACAGTGTTGAGTGTGAAGTGAAGCACAGTGTTGAGTGTGAAGTGAAGCACAGTGTTGAGTGTGAAGTGAAGCACAGTGTTGAGTGTGAAGTGAAGCACAGTGTTGAGTGTGAAGTGAAGCACAGTGTTGAGTGTGAAGTGAAGCACAGTGTTGAGTGTGAAGTGAAGCACAGTGTTGAGTGTGGAGTGAAGCACAGTGTTGAGTGTGAAGTGAAGCACAGTGTTGAGTGTGAAGTGAAGCACAGTGTTGAGTGTGAAGTGAAGCACAGTGGTGAGTGTGAAGTGAAGCACAGTGTTCAGTGTGAAGTGAAGCACAGTGTTGAGTGTGAAGTGAAGCACAGTGTTGAGTGTGAAGTGAAGCACAGTGTTGAGTGTGAAGTGAAGCACAGTGTTGAGTGTGAAGTGAAGCACAGTGTTGAGTGTGAAGTGAAGCACAGTGTTGAGTGTGAAGTGAAGCACAGTGCTGAGTGTGAAGTGAAGCACAGTGTTGAGTGTGAAGTGAAGCACAGTGTTGAGTGTGAAGTGAAGCACAGTGTTGAGTGTGAAGTGAAGCACAGTGTTGAGTGTGAAGTGAAGCACAGTGTTGAGTGTGAAGTGAAGCACAGTGTTGAGTGTGAAGTGAAGCACAGTGTTGAGTGTGAAGTGAAGCACAGTGTTGAGTGTGAAGTGAAGCACAGTGTTGAGTGTGAAGTGAAGCACAGTGTTGAGTGTGAAGTGAAGCACAGTGTTGAGTGTGAAGTGAAGCACAGTGTTGAGTGTGAAGTGAAGCACAGTGTTGAGTGTGAAGTGAAGCACAGTGTTGAGTGTGAAGTGAAGCACAGTGTTGAGTGTGAAGTGAAGCACAGTGTTGAGTGTGAAGTGAAGCACAGTGTTGAGTGTGAAGTGAAGCACAGTGTTGAGTGTGAAGTGAAGCACAGTGTTGAGTGTGAAGTGAAGCACAGTGTTGAGTGTGGAGTGAAGCACAGTGTTGAGTGTGAAGTGAAGCACAGTGTTGAGTGTGAAGTGAAGCACAGTGTTGAGTGTGAAGTGAAGCACAGTGTTGAGTGTGAAGTGAAGCACAGTGTTGAGTGTGAAGTGAAGCACAGTGTTGAGTGTGAAGTGAAGCACAGTGTTGAGTGTGAAGTGAAGCACAGTGTTGAGTGTGAAGTGAAGCACAGTGTTGAGTGTGAAGTGAAGCACAGTGTTGAGTGTGAAGTGAAGCACAGTGTTGAGTGTGAAGTGAAGCACAGTGTTGAGTGTGAAGTGAAGCACAGTGTTGAGTGTGAAGTGAAGCACAGTGTTGAGTGTGAAGTGAAGCACAGTGTTGAGTGTGAAGTGAAGCACAGTGTTGAGTGTGAAGTGAAGCACAGTGTTGAGTGTGAAGTGAAGCACAGTGTTGAGTGTGAAGTGAAGCACAGTGTTGAGTGTGAAGTGAAGCACAGTGTTGAGTGTGAAGTGAAGCACAGTGTTGAGTGTGAAGTGAAGCACAGTGTTGAGTGTGAAGTGAAGCACAGTGTTGAGTGTGAAGTGAAGCACAGTGTTGAGTGTGAAGTGAAGCACAGTGTTGAGTGTGAAGTGAAGCACAGTGTTGAGTGTGAAGTGAAGCACAGTGTTGAGTGTGAAGTGAAGCACAGTGTTGAGTGTGAAGTGAAGCACAGTGTTGAGTGTGAAGTGAAGCACAGTGTTGAGTGTGAAGTGAAGCACAGTGTTGAGTGTGAAGTGAAGCACAGTGTTGAGTGTGAAGTGAAGCACAGTGTTGAGTGTGAAGTGAAGCACAGTGTTGAGTGTGAAGTGAAGCACAGTGTTGAGTGTGAAGTGAAGCACAGTGTTGAGTGTGAAGTGAAGCACAGTGTTGAGTGTGAAGTGAAGCACAGTGTTGAGTGTGAAGTGAAGCACAGTGTTGAGTGTGAAGTGAAGCACAGTGTTGAGTGTGAAGTGAAGCACAGTGTTGAGTGTGAAGTGAAGCACAGTGTTGAGTGTGAAGTGAAGCACAGTGTTGAGTGTGAAGTGAAGCACAGTGTTGAGTGTGAAGTGAAGCACAGTGTTGAGTGTGAAGTGAAGCACAGTGTTGAGTGTGAAGTGAAGCACAGTGTTGAGTGTGAAGTGAAGCACAGTGTTGAGTGTGAAGTGAAGCACAGTGTTGAGTGTGAAGTGAAGCACAGTGTTGAGTGTGAAGTGAAGCACAGTGTTGAGTGTGAAGTGAAGCACAGTGTTGAGTGTGAAGTGAAGCACAGTGTTGAGTGTGAAGTGAAGCACAGTGTTGAGTGTGAAGTGAAGCACAGTGTTGAGTGTGAAGTGAAGCACAGTGTTGAGTGTGAAGTGAAGCACAGTGTTGAGTGTGAAGTGAACCACAGTGTTGAGTGTGAAGTGAAGCACAGTGTTGAGTGTGAAGTGAAGCACAGTGTTGAGTGTGAAGTGAAGCACAGTGTTGAGTGTGAAGTGAAGCACAGTGTTGAGTGTGAAGTGAAGCACAGTGTTGAGTGTGAAGTGAAGCACAGTGTTGAGTGTGAAGTGAAGCACAGTGTTGAGTGTGAAGTGAAGCACAGTGTTGAGTGTGAAGTGAAGCACAGTGTTGAGTGTGAAGTGAAGCACAGTGTTGAGTGTGAAGTGAAGCACAGTGTTGAGTGTGAAGTGAAGCACAGTGTTGAGTGTGAAGTGAAGCACAGTGTTGAGTGTGAAGTGAAGCACAGTGTTGAGTGTGAAGTGAAGCACAGTGTTGAGTGTGAAGTGAAGCACAGTGTTGAGTGTGAAGTGAAGCACAGTGTTGAGTGTGAAGTGAAGCACAGTGTTGAGTGTGAAGTGAAGCACAGTGTTGAGTGTGAAGTGAAGCACAGTGTTGAGTGTGAAGTGAAGCACAGTGTTGAGTGTGAAGTGAAGCACAGTGTTGAGTGTGAAGTGAAGCACAGTGTTGAGTGTGAAGTGAAGCACAGTGTTGAGTGTGAAGTGAAGCACAGTGTTGAGTGTGAAGTGAAGCACAGTGTTGAGTGTGAAGTGAAGCACAGTGTTGAGTGTGAAGTGAAGCACAGTGTTGAGTGTGAAGTGAAGCACAGTGTTGAGTGTGAAGTGAAGCACAGTGTTGAGTGTGAAGTGAAGCACAGTGTTGAGTGTGAAGTGAAGCACAGTGTTGAGTGTGAAGTGAAGCACAGTGTTGAGTGTGAAGTGAAGCACAGTGTTGAGTGTGAAGTGAAGCACAGAGTTGAGTGTGAAGTGAAGCACAGTGTTGAGTGTGAAGTGAAGCACAGTGTTGAGTGTGAAGTGAAGCACAGTGTTGAGTGTGAAGTGAAGCACAGTGTTGAGTGTGAAGTGAAGCACAGTGTTGAGTGTGAAGTGAAGCACAGTGTTGAGTGTGAAGTGAAGCACAGTGTTGAGTGTGAAGTGAAGCACAGTGTTGAGTGTGAAGTGAAGCACAGTGTTGAGTGTGAAGTGAAGCACAGTGTTGAGTGTGAAGTGAAGCACAGTGTTGAGTGTGAAGTGAAGCACAGTGTTGAGTGTGAAGTGAAGCACAGTGTTGAGTGTGAAGTGAAGCACAGTGTTGAGTGTGGAGTGAAGCACAGTGTTGAGTGTGAAGTGAAGCACAGTGTTGAGTGTGAAGTGAAGCACAGTGTTGAGTGTGAAGTGAAGCACAGTGTTGAGTGTGGAGTGAAGCACAGTGTTGAGTGTGAAGTGAAGCACAGTGTTGAGTGTGAAGTGAAGCACAGTGTTGAGTGTGAAGTGAAGCACAGTGTTGAGTGTGAAGTGAAGCACAGTGTTGGGTGTGAAGTGAAGCACAGTGTTGAGTGTGAAGTGAAGCACAGTGTTGAGTGTGAAGTGAAGCACAGTGTTGAGTGTGAAGTGAAGCACAGTGTTGAGTGTGAAGTGAAGCACAGTGTTGAGTGTGAAGTGAAGCACAGTGTTGAGTGTGAAGTGAAGCACAGTGTTGAGTGTGAAGTGAAGCACAGTGTTGAGTGTGAAGTGAAGCAGTGTTGAGTGTGAAGTGAAGCAGTGTTGAGTGTGAAGTGAAGCACAGTGTTGAGTGTGAAGTGAAGCACAGTGTTGAGTGTGAAGTGAAGCACAGTGTTGAGTGTGAAGTGAAGCACAGTGTTGAGTGTGAAGTGAAGCACAGTGTTGAGTGTGAAGTGAAGCACAGTGTTGAGTGTGAAGTGAAGCACAGTGTTGAGTGTGAAGTGAAGCACAGTGTTGAGTGTGAAGTGAAGCACAGTGTTGAGTGTGAAGTGAAGCACAGTGTTGAGTGTGAAGTGAAGCACAGTGTTGAGTGTGAAGTGAAGCACAGTGTTGAGTGTGAAGTGAAGCACAGTGTTGAGTGTGAAGTGAAGCACAGTGTTGTGTGTGAAGTGAAGCGCAGTGTTGAGTGTGAAGTGAAGCACAGTGTTTAGTGTGAAGTGTAGCACAGTGTTGAGTGTGAAGTGAAGCACAGTATTGAGTGTGAAGTGAAGCACAGTGTTGAGTGTGAAGTGAAGCACAGTGTTGAGTGTGAAGTGAAGCACAGTGTTGAGTGTGAAGTGAAGCACAGTGTTGAGTGTGAAGTGAAGCACAGTGTTGAGTGTGAAGTGAAGCACAGTGTTGAGTGTGAAGTGAAGCACAGTGTTGAGTGTGAAGTGAAGCACAGTGTTGAGTGTGAAGTGAAGCACAGTGTTGAGTGTGAAGTGAAGCACAGTGTTGAGTGTGAAGTGAAGCACAGTGTTGAGTGTGAAGTGAAGCACAGTGTTGAGTGTGAAGTGAAGCACAGTGTTGAGTGTGAAGTGAAGCACAGTGTTGAGTGTGAAGTGAAGCACAGTGTTGAGTGTGAAGTGAAGCACAGTGTTGAGTGTGAAGTGAAGCACAGTGTTGAGTGTGAAGTGAAGCACAGTGTTGAGTGTGAAGTGAAGCACAGTGTTGAGTGTGAAGTGAAGCACAGTGTTGAGTGTGAAGTGAAGCACAGTGTTGAGTGTGAAGTGAAGCACAGTGTTGAGTGTGAAGTGAAGCACAGTGTTGAGTGTGAAGTGAAGCACAGTGTTGAGTGTGAAGTGAAGCACAGTGTTGAGTGTGAAGTGAAGCACAGTGTTGAGTGTGAAGTGAAGCACAGTGTTGAGTGTGAAGTGAAGCACAGTGTTGAGTGTGAAGTGAAGCACAGTGTTGAGTGTGAAGTGAAGCACAGTGTTGAGTGTGAAGTGAAGCACAGTGTTGAGTGTGAAGTGAAGCACAGTGTTGAGTGTGAAGTGAAGCACAGTGTTGAGTGTGAAGTGAAGCACAGTGTTGAGTGTGAAGTGAAGCACAGTGTTGAGTGTGAAGTGAAGCACAGTGTTGAGTGTGAAGTGAAGCACAGTGTTGAGTGTGAAGTGAAGCACAGTGTTGAGTGTGAAGTGAAGCACAGTGTTGAGTGTGAAGTGAAGCACAGTGTTGAGTGTGAAGTGAAGCACAGTGTTGAGTGTGAAGTGAAGCACAGTGTTGAGTGTGAAGTGAAGCACAGTGTTGAGTGTGAAGTGAAGCACAGTGTTGAGTGTGAAGTGAAGCACAGTGTTGAGTGTGAAGTGAAGCACAGTGTTGAGTGTGAAGTGAAGCACAGTGTTGAGTGTGAAGTGAAGCACAGTGTTGAGTGTGAAGTGAAGCACAGTGTTGAGTGTGAAGTGAAGCACAGTGTTGAGTGTGAAGTGAAGCACAGTGTTGAGTGTGAAGTGAAGCACAGTGTTGAGTGTGAAGTGAAGCACAGTGTTGAGTGTGAAGTGAAGCACAGTGTTGAGTGTGAAGTGAAGCACAGTGTTGAGTGTGAAGTGAAGCACAGTGTTGAGTGTGAAGTGAAGCACAGTGTTGAGTGTGAAGTGAAGCACAGTGTTGAGTGTGAAGTGAAGCACAGTGTTGAGTGTGAAGTGAAGCACAGTGTTGAGTGTGAAGTGAAGCACAGTGTTGAGTGTGAAGTGAAGCACAGTGTTGAGTGTGAAGTGAAGCACAGTGTTGAGTGTGAAGTGAAGCACAGTGTTGAGTGTGAAGTGAAGCACAGTGTTGAGTGTGAAGTGAAGCACAGTGTTGAGTGTGAAGTGAAGCACAGTGTTGAGTGTGAAGTGAAGCACAGTGTTGAGTGTGAAGTGAAGCACAGTGTTGAGTGTGAAGTGAAGCACAGTGTTGAGTGTGAAGTGAAGCACAGTGTTGAGTGTGAAGTGAAGCACAGTGTTGAGTGTGAAGTGAAGCACAGTGTTGAGTGTGAAGTGAAGCACAGTGTTGAGTGTGAAGTGAAGCACAGTGTTGAGTGTGAAGTGAAGCACAGTGTTGAGTGTGAAGTGAAGCACAGTGTTGAGTGTGAAGTGAAGCACAGTGTTGAGTGTGAAGTGAAGCACAGTGTTGAGTGTGAAGTGAAGCACAGTGTTGAGTGTGAAGTGAAGCACAGTGTTGAGTGTGAAGTGAAGCACAGTGTTGAGTGTGAAGTGAAGCACAGTGTTGAGTGTGAAGTGAAGCACAGTGTTGAGTGTGAAGTGAAGCACAGTGTTGAGTGTGAAGTGAAGCACAGTGTTGAGTGTGAAGTGAAGCACAGTGTTGAGTGTGAAGTGAAGCACAGTGTTGAGTGTGAAGTGAAGCACAGTGTTGAGTGTGAAGTGAAGCACAGTGTTGAGTGTGAAGTGAAGCACAGTGTTGAGTGTGAAGTGAAGCACAGTGTTGAGTGTGAAGTGAAGCACAGTGTTGAGTGTGAAGTGAAGCACAGTGTTGAGTGTGAAGTGAAGCACAGTGTTGAGTGTGAAGTGAAGCACAGTGTTGAGTGTGAAGTGAAGCACAGTGTTGAGTGTGAAGTGAAGCACAGTGTTGAGTGTGAAGTGAAGCACAGTGTTGAGTGTGAAGTGAAGCACAGTGTTGAGTGTGAAGTGAAGCACAGTGTTGAGTGTGAAGTGAAGCACAGTGTTGAGTGTGAAGTGAAGCACAGTGTTGAGTGTGAAGTGAAGCACAGTGTTGAGTGTGAAGTGAAGCACAGTGTTGAGTGTGAAGTGAAGCACAGTGTTGAGTGTGAAGTGAAGCACAGTGTTGAGTGTGAAGTGAAGCACAGTGTTGAGTGTGAAGTGAAGCACAGTGTTGAGTGTGAAGTGAAGCACAGTGTTGAGTGTGAAGTGAAGCACAGTGTTGAGTGTGAAGTGAAGCACAGTGTTGAGTGTGAAGTGAAGCACAGTGTTGAGTGTGAAGTGAAGCACAGTGTTGAGTGTGAAGTGAAGCACAGTGTTGAGTGTGAAGTGAAGCACAGTGTTGAGTGTGAAGTGAAGCACAGTGTTGAGTGCGAAGTGAAGCACAGTGTTGAGTGTGAAGTGAAGCACAGTGTTGAGTGTGAAGTGAAGCACAGTGTTGAGTGTGAAGTGAAGCACAGTGTTGAGTGTGAAGTGAAGCACAGTGTTGAGTGTGAAGTGAAGCACAGTGTTGAGTGTGAAGTGAAGCACAGTGTTGAGTGTGAAGTGAAGCACAGTGTTGAGTGTGAAGTGAAGCACAGTGTTGAGTGTGAAGTGAAGCACAGTGTTGAGTGTGAAGTGAAGCACAGTGTTGAGTGTGAAGTGAAGCACAGTGTTGAGTGTGAAGTGAAGCACAGTGTTGAGTGTGAAGTGAAGCACAGTGTTGAGTGTGAAGTGAAGCACAGTGTTGAGTGTGAAGTGAAGCACAGTGTTGAGTGTGAAGTGAAGCACAGTGTTGAGTGTGAAGTGAAGCACAGTGTTGAGTGTGAAGTGAAGCACAGTGTTGAGTGTGAAGTGAAGCACAGTGTTGAGTGTGAAGTGAAGCACAGTGTTGAGTGTGAAGTGAAGCACAGTGTTGAGTGTGAAGTGAAGCACAGTGTTGAGTGTGAAGTGAAGCACAGTGTTGAGTGTGAAGTGAAGCACAGTGTTGAGTGTGAAGTGAAGCACAGTGTTGAGTGTGAAGTGAAGCACAGTGTTGAGTGTGAAGTGAAGCACAGTGTTGAGTGTGAAGTGAAGCACAGTGTTGAGTGTGAAGTGAAGCACAGTGTTGAGTGTGAAGTGAAGCACAGTGTTGAGTGTGAAGTGAAGCACAGTGTTGAGTGTGAAGTGAAGCACAGTGTTGAGTGTGAAGTGAAGCACAGTGTTGAGTGTGAAGTGAAGCACAGTGTTGAGTGTGAAGTGAAGCACAGTGTTGAGTGTGAAGTGAAGCACAGTGTTGAGTGTGAAGTGAAGCACAGTGTTGAGTGTGAAGTGAAGCACAGTGTTGAGTGTGAAGTGAAGCACAGTGTTGAGTGTGAAGTGAAGCACAGTGTTGAGTGTGAAGTGAAGCACAGTGTTGAGTGTGAAGTGAAGCACAGTGTTGAGTGTGAAGTGAAGCACAGTGTTGAGTGTGAAGTGAAGCACAGTGTTGAGTGTGAAGTGAAGCACAGTGTTGAGTGTGAAGTGAAGCACAGTGTTGAGTGTGAAGTGAAGCACAGTGTTGAGTGTGAAGTGAAGCACAGTGTTGAGTGTGAAGTGAAGCACAGTGTTGAGTGTGAAGTGAAGCACAGTGTTGAGTGTGAAGTGA
>NW_027197636.1:0-57667 GCF_038502225.1 Cherax quadricarinatus | reverse complement strand
TCTCACTGGCTCAGTTACAAGTGTAGAGGTTCACCCTCCTCCTCGTACTGTACCTTCCTCCCCTGTTCCCTCCCAAGTTTCTTCCTCTTCTTCCACCTCCCAGGTTCCTGCCTCTTCTGTCCCCTGCCACGCTTCTCCAGTTCCCTCCACCCTTTTGCCCCCCCCTACCTCGGTACAGTCCAATACAGTTCCAATCTTTACTCATCCTCCCCCTACCATTCCCAATATTGTCTCCCATACGACATCTCTGAATTCCGAAACACTTGAAGCAATCTCTGAATATATTGCAGAGACCAAACCATCAATGGACACTGATCCACCTTCCGCTCTTTCTCTCTCCTCTGCTCCATCTGCGCAACTCCTTTCTTCACAGCGCACCGTTCCTTCGCTGCTTGAACGTTTTCCACTGCCTCCGCATGTGGACTTTTCTAACCCTTCTAGTCCGTAGGAACGCTTACCTACGGATTTCAAGTATCTTTATCATTGCCAATCATGGCCTATTTACAGTGGAATATACGCAGCCTCAGGGGTAATCGGGGTGAGCTTCAGATGTTACTCTCCCAGTTTTCCCCTGTTGGTGTTTGCTTACAGGAACCAAAATTACACTCTGCTAAGTGCCCTTCTTCTCCGCACTGATATTCCGTACCATCAGCTATTTGTTCATACTTCGCTGCATTACACAGCAGCCCGTATCCACTTACATAGGTGGTATACGCTCTGTTCTTTATATCTCTCTCCTTCTCGGGCATTATCTATTCCGGATTTTGCCTTCCTTGTTTCGTCATTACCGCCACCGATTCTGTTACTTGGTGATTTTAATGCCCACCATTTCCTCTGGGGAGGGTCTCACTGTGATTCCCGTGGAATTCAGTTAGAGGCTTTTCTTGCCACCCACCCCCTCCATGTTTTAAATACAGGTACTCACACCCATTTTGATCCTCGGACTCATACTCTCTCTTGCATCGATCTCTCAGTTTGCTCTTCCTCCGCCGCATTAGACTTTACTTGGTCTGTTCTCCCGGACTTACATGACAGTGATCATTTCCCAATCATTCTTACTTCCCCTTCATATTCGCCACCTCTTCGCACCCCACGCTGGCAATTTAATCGGGCAAATTGGAACCTTTACTCACACCTGACTGTTTTTAAAGAGGTTCCTTCTTCGTCCTCCATCGATGAGCTTTTACACCTCTTCTCGTCCTCCGTTTTCACCGCAGCTTCTCATTCTATACCCCAAACTTCGGGCAGGCATTCTCAGAAATGCGTGCCTTGGTGGTCTCCTGCTTGTGCTCGTGCAGTACGTTTGAAACGCGCTGCATGGGGCAGGTACCGGTACAATAGAACCACAGAGCGACTCCTTGATTTTAAACAGAAGCGTGCGATCGCTCGCCGTGTCATCCGTGACGCTAAACGCACTTGCTGGCGAGATTATGTCTCCACCATCACCTCTGCTTCCTCTATGAGTGCAGTCTGGAAAAAAGTACGAAAACTGAGTGGTAAATATTCTCCTGACCCGGCTCCTGTTCTGCGGGTTGCCGGTGTTGATATAGCAAACCCACTAGATGTTGCCAATGAAATTGGCAATCATCTGGTCCGTATTTCTCAGGGACTCCATCTATGCCCCTCATTTCTTTCCTCAAAGTCTGCCAGAGAGTTAGCACCCTTGGACTTTTCTTCTCTCAGAGAAGAACAGTATAATGTGCCTTTTACACTTCAAGAACTGGAGGCAACACTCTCAGCTTGTCGATCATCGGCAGCTGGGCCCGACGACATTCATATTCGTATGCTACAACATTTACATCAGTCAGCCCTTGCAGTCCTATTACGCCTTTACAATCTTATTTGGTCACAAGGAGTTCTTCCACAGCTGTGGAAATCCGCCATTGTTCTCCCTTTCCGCAAACCAGGCACTACGGGACATGAAACCTCCCACTATCGTCCCATTGCTCTTACCAGTGCAGTTTGCAAAGTAATGGAACGTCTAGTAAATAGACGTTTAGTGTGGTATTTAGAGACACACAACAGTCTCTCCACTCGTCAATATGGCTTTCGTAAGGGACGTTCTACCATAGACCCCTTACTGCGCTTGGATACGTATGTTCGTAATGCCTTTGCGAATAACCACTCAGTTATTGCCATATTTTTTGACCTTGAGAAGGCATATGACACAACTTGGAGGTATAATATTTTAGCCCAAGCCCACTCCTTAGGCCTTCGAGGCAATCTACCATCCTTCCTTAAGAACTTTTTAACTGACAGGCATTTCCGTGTTCGGGTTAATAATGTGCTCTCCCCGGACTTTGTCCAAGCTGAAGGTGTCCCCCAGGGATGTGTTCTGAGCACAACACTTTTTCTCCTTGCTATTAATGATTTGGCCTCTAGTCTTCCATCAAATATTTGGTCATCACTCTATGTTGATGACTTCGCTATTGCCTGTGCAGGCGCTGACTGTCACCTCCTTACAGTTTCTCTCCAGCATGCAGTCGACCGTGTTTCCAATTGGGCCACCACACATGGGTTTAAATTTTCCAGCACTAAAACCCACCAAATCACTTTCACTAGACGCTCTGTCATCTCTGATCATCCTTTGTACCTCTATGGCTCACGTATCCCTGAACGTGATACAGTCAAGTTTCTGGGCCTCCTCTTTGATCGTAGGTTATCCTGGAAACCTCACATTACCTCTCTGAAGGCAACTTGTCACAGCCGGCTGAACCTTCTTAAAACCCTTGCTCATCTTTCGTGGGGAGCTGATCGTCGAACCCTCCTTCACCTACATTCCACCCTTATTTTATCGAAACTTGATTATGGTGACCAGATCTATTCAGCGGCATCTCCTGCTACTCTCTCTAGCCTTAACCCCATTCATCACCAAGGATTACGTTTATGCCTTGGTGCTTTTCGCTCTTCCCCTGTCGAAAGCCTCTATGCAGAAGCGAACGTTCCATCCTTATCCGATCGCCGTGATGCCCATTGCCTGCGCTACTATGTACGCTCTCATGATCTCCGCAATCCTTCCATTTATAGAATGGTCACTGATATTAGTAGACATTCTTTATTTGTTCGCCGCCCCTGCTTACTCCGTCCCTTCTCTCTTCGCCTTCATTCGCTCTTGTCTTCTCTTCAACTACCACCTTTCTATGTACATGTAGCATCTCACTTTTCCCTACCCCCCTGGGAAGTTCCAGCTGTTCGAGTCTGTTCTTTCTCCCTCCCTTGCTCGAAAGCCCAACTGTCTACGGTCGCTTCCCGCTCTCTTTTTCTTGACCACTTTCACTCTCATTCTCATGCCATTGCTGTGTACACAGATGGCTCTAAGTCTTCTGACGGCGTAGGATTCGCAGCAGTGTTTCCGGACAGCGTCGTACAAGGGCATTTACTATCTTCAGCTAGTATTTTTACTGCTGAATTATATGCCATCCTTACAGCACTTATCCGTATTGCATCTATGCCTGTGTCATCATTTGTGGTTGTCTCAGACTCCCTTAGTGCTTTACAGGCTATACAAAAATTTGATACACCTCACCCCTTAGTCCTCCGTATCCAACTTTGGCTACGCCGCATCTTTACTAAGCATAAAGATATTGTTTTTTGTTGGGTCCCTGGTCATGTTGACGTACAGGGCAATGAACAGGCAGACACTGCTGCGCGGTCAGCAGTACATGACCTACCAGTTTCTTATAGAGGTATTCCATGTACGGACTATTTTGCTGTAATATCTTCCCACCTTCACACCCGTTGGCAACAACGTTGGTCTACTATGCTCGGCAACAAACTTCAGTCTATTAAACCGAGTATAGGTTACTGGCCGTCTTCTTATCACCAGTGTCGAGGTTGGGAGACTACTCTCTCCCGTCTTCGCATTGGCCATACTCGTCTTACTCATGGATATCTCATGGAGAGGCGTCTTGCTCCTCTCTGTGAGAATTGCCAAGCTCCATTATCAGTCAGCCACATTCTGTTGGACTGCCCACTTTATCAACGAGCACGCAGAATTTACCTCTGTCGTCGTCTTCGCCCCGCTGCTCTCTCTTTACCTTCCCTTCTCGCTGATGGACCCACCTTTCATCCGGACTCTCTCATTGACTTTTTGACAACGACTGACTTACTTCACAAATTCTGATACTTTCAGCCCTTTCTACTTGTATCTCTTGCTACCCTCTACCCCCGTACTATCCCCTGCCCCGCTGTTTTCTGTAACCTGCTGATCATCCCCCCTCCCTTCCTGCCATCCAATTCCCTTGCTTCCTTCCCTACCCTGCAGCGCTGTATAGCCCTTGTGGCTTAGCGCTTCTTTTTGATTATAATAATAATAATCTGTGCTTAAGGACAGAAATTACTTTAAGCCTTTAATAACCCAGGAAAATGCTGTGGGGCAATTGATTACTACTAATTTGTGCATTAGACAACACACACTACTTGTTTTCAAGAGTCTTAACTTGCTAAATATACAAAGTGTCCACAATTATTATTGTCTGCTGCCTACCCAGAGCACTATATTGCTCAAAGTCCTCCTCAATGACTATAACAGAACACAACCATAATACGAGACACAGATCACCGTTCGATATATCTAGTGTTCATTTGTCCCTGTGCCAAAATGTTTGTTTGTTTGTTTGTCGTGCACGTAAAAGGCCCACAGATGTGGAATTCGTACCTGGAACACGGCAGAGGATCACCGTCTGGTAATGAGTTTAAGGCCCTAATAAGAAAACACGTTATAACTGAAAATTAACCAGACAAACCATACCTAATCACTAGCGGTTTCTCAAAAGCTGCTCATATTGTGCTGATGAATGCTCAACCACTTGCTACTTTGAAATTAGTATGTTTATTTTTCTATTATTGTAAATAGTAGAATGTAATACAGTATACCATAATGTAAATTGTTCCACAGTAATACAAAATTTTATTGTTTTAAATACGTAGTACTAAAGTGTAATACACGATTGTAAATTGCTCCATTGTAATAATGTAATCTTTATTAAGTAATTGAATAGTGTCACAAGTCTCTACTAGATTTATCCAAAGTGTGTAGCATTATCTGACAGAATATGCAGTTGTACTTTACTGACTGTAACTCTTGTAATGAGTATATGAAGTGTGTATTATTGTCTTGTTAATAATAAGTTAATTTCTAAGTTTGCCGGAAATGGTCTTGTATATACAAATGGGATTTTGGCGTGTATGTGTTTGTACATCAGTGTAATTTGTCAAAATAAACATGTTTATCTTTGCAATAGAAGAATTGAAAACAGTTTACAGTATGATATAGATATTACAATTTAGTACTGTTAAAAACAATGAAATTTAGGCAATTGTCTAATATTGTAGTGGGTAAGTGGTTGAGCAATCCTCAGGACAATGGGAGTAGTAGCAGCAGCAGCAGCTTTTGAGTAACTGGTGGGTATTAGGCATGGTTTGTGTGATTAATTTTGGGTGATGTGATTTTTTTTAGTAGGGCCTGAAACTGATTGATAGGGGTCGTTTATTTTATTAACACACGGTTCGATTCCCAGCAAGGCAGGGTGGCTCGAAGAAGAAAAAGTTTAATCATCATCGACTGGATGAATGTCTTACTGGAGGGGTGTTTTACACTACAGTTTATAAAACTGACATTAATTAAGGGAGGGGCGAGTTTTTTCAGTGATCAGGACAAAATTGAAAGAATATGGAAAATGATGTTTTACTAGTGAAAAATGTTCCCCTCAAGGAAGGTTCCTTGATGTTGGTGAGGGGCTCTTGATTTAGGGAATTGGATCTGTGCTCCAGTTCCCCAAATTAAGCCTGAATGCCTTCCACATCCCCCCCCAGGCGCTGTATAATCCTCCGTGTTTAGCGCTTCCCCTTTGATTGTAATAATAATAATAATAGTGAAAAATGTTGCCAACATTTTGATGTAATCAACTTGTTTGTATGATATTTCTAAGTATATTTTTCGTTAAATGTATTTTTTGTTTTTTGCTGTCAAAAAAAATACATGTTTGCAAATATCAATTTTTTGTTTGTTCTTCCCCAAATTACAATTTTTATGATTATTTCATTGTAAATATTGTACATGGCAACTTGTGTGCAGATAGCAGACAGAGTTAGTTTAGTTTATTTTAATATGTTTATTATGCACCCCATACCCATCCAGTGGGCGGTAGTCAAAAGATTACAGAGGTACATAATTGGTCCAGCGACTGAACTCCAAAGTTTTGATAGCTGAGCAAGTTACAGAGGTAATGAACTCACAATTTACAAAGGTAATGAACTCCAGGTAGGTCTGGTCACAATCATGACAAGTTACAAAGGTATTTACAGATTACAGAGGTACACAAAGGTAATGAGCTACACAGACAGAGTGAGTCTGTTAGTAGGTGGCAGGCTGTACAGAAGGTTGGTGGGGTGTAGCGCACAGAGTTGACGTGCCACTTGCTTAGAGTAAAAAAAAAAAACAAAAAAAAAAAAACTGGGTAATAAATTGACATTGTAATTCATCTTGTGTGGTAAGTATTCATTGGATTGTCATGACCTTTTTTTCAGATGTTATTGAGGAATGATAGTTCTACAAACAACCTGAGAGGATTTGCAATATTGTGAAAATTTTTTTTGTTAATGAATTTTTCCTCTTACCTCCAAGAAAGAACAACTTGAACATTATTTTTTTTATGGAATGTACTGATATTGTTGTTAAACTGTCCTGGGTTGTTATTAAGCCTTTATGTTTCATCTGAGGTTAACTATATTGTACATTTTCAGAATTTAGTAGAAAGAGGAAAGTGTTAGGACCCATGAAATTGTGCATAATTTGTTTTTTTGATCTAACTTGAAGGGTAAAAGTAAAAACAAACACAGGTTATATGTTTTTTTATGCTGTTTAATGCAATGTCAAAATCTCATTGAAATAGGACTCCCCCCCCCCCAAAAAAAAAAAAATTATTTTACTCGTCCCTCTCCTAATACCCCTCCTTTAGAGTGCAGACACTATACTTGCCATCTGCTAGACTTGAGTCTGGCCTGCCAGTTTCCCTGAATCCTTTTGTAAATGTTAGTTTGCTCATGCTCTAACAGCACGTTTGTCTCCATTCACTCGTATCAAATATGGTCACGAATACTTGCTGGAAGTCCAAGCCCCTTGCATACACAACTGCCTGTATACTGTCCCTCTATCCTTTGCTAGGGTGACTCGTACCTCGTTTTCCCTCCACTACAGATTTATAGACTGTAGAAGTCAGTTTTGTTTCATTCTCTGATGTCCAAACCATGTCAACAACTCTTTCTGAGCCCTGTGGACAAGAGTTTTAACAATCCTGCACTTGCTGTTAACTAGCTTGCAAACTATTAATTATTTGTATTATATTCGCACCACACGTGTGAGAGGGTGGATCACACGTTGCTCCGCAGAGGCTACGTGGCCCGTCTGGATAGAACTTGTGTAACACAGGGAATTTGAGTTGGGTGCGTACAGACCTTTGATGTGGGGTTTTGAGACTACCGTGCAGTGCTAGTGGATTTGGACTTTGATGGAATGATACGGATTTATCCCAGTTATTGGATGGGGAGGGGGATGGGTGCACTTTTCAGGATTGGTGGAAGGATCTTTGGGAAATGCGGAGGGAAGGTGAACGTTTGTTGGAATGGTTGGAAATGCATGCCAGACCTGGGATAGAGAGTTATTATAGGAATTGGGGTAAGGAGGAGGCGGTGAGGTGCAGGTATGCGTTACAAAATGATTTAGAGGGGCAACTGAACTATTATTATTTTGGGGCAGAAGTAGTAGGTACGAAGACATTGAACATGTTTGCAATGGACTTTCCGAAATTCATAAGGATCGTTTCAGTGCGGTTAGAATCAGGGTGGGCATGGAAGAGGTGCTGTGGGTTATGTCCTGTGGAAATTTTGGGTTAGACAACAGGCAACATTCCTCTTGCGTTTGGAAGTATGCACGGGTTTGGGTGGATACCTGCCCGGTCAGTTACTCTTTAATATGGACAGCATGAGATTTTATACTGATGTTTGGTTTGAGGAAAAGCTCTGGTGGAGAGGAGGGGGGCCCATGAGGGTGGTTGATGGGGGGGGGGGTTCAGAAAGGTTATATGTGAAAGGGATTGGAGGGTACTAGAAGGCAGGATTCGTGTGGAGTAGGTTGAGGAGGCAATATTTAGGACGAGTAGAGGGAAAGCACCAGGTATAGATGGCATATTGAATGAATTTTATAGGACGCATTGGGGAAGCATTAAGGAAAGGTTGGTTGAGGTATTGAATTACATGCTCATGGAGGGGAGGGGTGTGAGTGCATATAGGGCTATATCTCTTATGTGTTCAGACAAAAATATTTGCAAAAGTCGTAGGTAAGAGGATGAGAAAAGTTATGGAATTATTCATAGGGGACAGCTGGGGATACCAGGCAGGAGCATGAGGGAAGGACATTGGTGTGTTAGGGAGTTTTTTGGGGGTGTCAAGGGGGAGGTGTCCTTGGGTTTTACTTGGAAAATGTTTGAGTGTTGGCATGTATTTATTAAGGCAGCGTTTTGGGGAGGGGATAGTATGATGGGTTGACAGTTTGTATGCTTCAGCAATGGTACGAGTACAGGTGAATGGTAAGTTAGAGCAGCCTGTACACGTATAGGAATGTGGTTTGAGGCAAGGGGGATCTGGCCTTTGTCTCAGCTGTTTTTTGCCTGTGTGCAAAATCCATTTTATGAACTGGTGGATGGTGGTTTTGGGTGTGGGTGTACTGGGTAGTAACCGTGCAGCGAGTGTAGTCGGTTATGGGACGATATCACGATTTTGTTAATAGAGGAGGAATTTCAGATTGTGGGTAGGGGGATTGTTGAGTTTTTTTGGGCAGTGACTGGTATGTGCATCAACAGGTTGAAATCAAAATTATTTGAGGTGGATACGTGGGGTGGGGAGGTGGGCGAAAGGTATGGGTGGTCAGTCGTGGAGCAACTTAAAATATGTGGGATCTTGTACATGGCGGAAGAGAGGGAGGGTTGAAGGGTAAATTTTGAATTGGTGTTAAAAAAGGCTTTAGACCATCTCTGAGGATTAAGAGGTGGGGATGTCTCCTTGCAACAGAGGGCAGTGGTGGTTAACTGTGTTGATTACAGTAAGGTATGGGGAGTGGGTGAGGTATATCATTACGGGACGTGGATATTGAGGAGTTGCAGAGAAGGGTCTTAGGTTTGGGGTTACGGGAGAGCTTGGTTGAGTAGGGAGGTTGTCATGACACACGAACATCATCATCTTCGGGGTTTAGGTGTCGGGATTGTGGTCAAGGGCGAAGGCCCTGTGTGTAAAGCAGCGGTTCGTTAGGGAGGGAGGGGGGAGGGGAGTCCGAGCGGGTCAGGTAATGGTATATATACGCAAATGGTTGAAAGGATTAGGGCGGGGCAGGTGGTGTGGATATGTTGCCATAGGGAAATTGTGCAGGGGTGTCTATTTCTGTTGTATAATTGGGTGGAAATATGGGAGGATTTGTCAGCTGAAGTTGTCACCTAGGGTTTGCGAATTAGTGTACAGATTTATTGTGGGAATTTTACCATGAAAATCGGTTTTTAGTAGTACGTGTTTGGTAAGGGAGACGATTTTTTTTTACGTTGCGGTGTAGAAGAATGTTTTATTTTTGTTTTTTTTGTGAAACATTTGAAGAGGTTTGTACGTGGTTGGGGAGGGTTTCAGTATATCAACTGTATGGGTCTTAACCTTGGAAGTTACGGGAGTGTCAAGGGAGGTAAGAAGAGCAATAGTGTATGTGGTGGATGATTTCCTATATATCTCATGGGGTATGAGGGAAACAGAGGAAGCAGTTAGGGTTAAGGTGATTGCAGTGGGTATTTATAGGACGTCTGGTAGGAATAAGAGTCGTTTATGGTGGGAGGTGGGAGTACTGTTTTCCCTGCAAGCTATAGGAGTCTTACAGGACAGCTGTTCCTGCAACTGAGAGGCGGGTAAGGGAGGAAGGGGTTAGACTCGTTCCTTGGTAATATCCTAAGGTATGTTAGGAACGTTAAGGTGAAAGGCGGGAGTTGATAAGTTGCATGTGTTGTAGTTATGTTAAGTTACGTGTGCTTGAGAGTGTATGGATGTGTCGGGTTGTGTGACTGAGATGTTCATTTGTTTTAAGTGTGGTTATTACATCTAAGCAAGATAGAAAACAATATTTTGGCATATGGTTTTTCTTTTGTGAAACTGGAGTAGTTCTTGACCATGGTCGGGATTGTAACTCATTTTCCTGATGTTTTTTGTGATGTGGTGAAGTGTATTGGGGTTTCCCGGGGTCTTGTTAGGTATTGTTCTGTGATGGAGAAGATAGACGTCGGTGATAACATGAGTAATATTATAGTGATTTATTGTATTTTTAGGGGATTATTTTAAGTATTGTAGTTGGCATGCGAGAAATATTAGGTTATATTTATCTTTTTATAAAAGAATCACCCAATGAAATTTGTCATTAATTTTTGTGCTGGAAGATATAATCTTAGTTACCTCAAACAATGTATCATGTTAAGTACATTTATCTGGGGATTTCTCGTATTATGTCACTACATGAAAGAACAAACCTAATTCTTCTGGCAACTTAGATTTTTTTTTTTTTTTTTTTTTTTTTTTTTCCCTCATTTTTGAACCTTTTTCAGGTTCATTGTCTTACAAAGTTTTGTGGAGTAATATTTAGGTCTCACAAGGGGTTTATTACATATAATTTTATATCTTGAATTTATATAGTCTATGGTGGTCAATAGTTTTTTTTTCCTCCATCATTTATACTTAAGTTTAACTACCTGGCAAGGGTATATAATTGGGGTAGGCGGACGCCAAGGTCTTGTAATTTGCAGTTATTTTGTCATATGATTTGGAAGCCATGTGACGGGTTCGGGTGACAGGCGTTTTTATTGTGATTTGTGCGCTCATATTTCAGTTTTGTAAAATGAATTAAGGTAATTGTTAGGGTGTACTGTTTTTGTTTGTATTCCTTTTTTTTGTATTTTGGCTCCAATAAAAAAAAAAAAAAAAAAAAGGCTATGAATGAATAAAATTAGATTGATGGTGGTTTTTGTATTGATGTAAATTTTATATGTACATTGTAACATTGGCACATGGGTTCTATACCAGTAAAGTTTGCATACTGGAATATATAGATCGAGTTCAAAAGGTTGTTAATGTACTGCTAATTAAAGTTTTCACTGGATAGGTGATAAGGTAATTATGTGTATGGTGTGAAGAGGAATAGTATCTGCAGGGGGGGGGGGAGGTTGAGAGAGTAAGTTATTTCACATTCGACCTTATGGCCGACACACGTGGGGTTTTAATAATGATTGTACGTGGTAGTGTTAGGAACTTTGAATTGATTGCATGTCATAAATATGTACTAACATGATGGATTGTATAGTGAAGACTTTTGTATTACTTGTGTAGTTGTGATTTTGTGTACCTGATGTATTGTACATAAAGTTTAATTAAAATGTAAGAAAGAAAACTTGGTTAGTTGTAGTTGGAGGAGGTAGAGTCAGAGTGGTTGTCACTGACTTGACTGGTCACTACGAGGTGACTGATCATGTTTGATTTGTTTTTGTTGATTTGTTTTAGTATTTTATATATGTCTTAGTGTTTTTATGATTATATAATCCTTAGTGTATTTTTTTTATATATAGCACTGTGGTATATTATGAATCATTTATGTAGTTGAGGAAATTATTCTTGAATTTATTAATTTTATACTTTTGCAGTATATAATGATTGAAAAGTCTACATCTGATGGTAAAGACTTCATGGCACTTAAGATAACAACTGTTACGAAAGCAGAATTCTACTCCTTTTTGCCACGTATCTCAGCTTCGTTGCTGCGCTGTATAGCCCTTGTGGTTTAGCGCTTCATTATAATAGGGAAGCAGAAGAGAATTGGGCAAGTGGTTGACTTATTACTTGGGTATTGCTGGCAAGGAGGCACACAGCAATCCCCAGTGTGACGTCATTTTAGTTTGTCAAGCCTGGTGAAGTAACCTCATTGTTTACCAAATTTCCCCCGAGTCTGATGGCCTTATTCAGTGTATTTTATAATGTGTGTTGTGCACATGTCACCGAGAGTTATCAGTCATATATAATGAGAGTTTATCATGAATTGACGGTTTTAATTTTCTGGCAACTCTTCGTGTTTACAAGGAAAGTTTGCTGTTGGGAACATGGACGTTGGTTTGATGATGGAAATGATTGTCATTTTATTGATGGCACAGAATAATTGACTTTGTTGCCGAGTGACTTGACTAATTAACTGATTGGTTAGGGAGTTTGGTGATGGCAGCGACTAGACGTTGTCGGCTGGCGCCAAGAATGGTGTTTATTAGTGTGGGACAATGCAAGTTGTGTGGACACACGCGAAGTGTTTTTTTATAACATGGAGATAAGGATGTTGTGTGGACATTGTAGCGAAGGTAGGTGTGTATGTGTGTATATATAGAGGGAGACAAGGGTGTAATGTGACACAGGAGAGAAGGTGTATTATAACTGTTACAATGGGGTCGTGTGTCACTTTTGACAGTGGTGGTGGTGGTTGTGATATAGTAGTAAATTATGTCATGTTGGTAATGGATAGTAGTTTTTGATGTGCTTTGTAAATGTGATAATTTTGGTTGAGAAATGAAAGTAAGAATATAATTTTTTGTCTTAATGATTCTGTAGTTTACTAGTAAAGATTAAAAGTATTGCGTATATATTTGTAGTTCCGGAGGAATAATTTTAGTACAGTTTGGATGATGGGTTAAGAAGGCTGTAATTAAGAGGATACTTGAAGTTTTAGCTATCCAGATTGTAATTATTTATCACGTAACGGGAGATGGGTAATATTGAGATAAGAGTTTTTTTGTTTGAAGTCTAGATATGTGGTTTATTGTGCGTGACGATGGTGGATGGATTGACTGAAGTCGTAATTTTGCCGAGTCTAAAGTCAATGGTGTCGATTTGAAGTTTGTTGAAATTGTTAAGTAATTGAGAATCCAAGGGCGTAATGTATTATGGGACTTCAAAGAGTATATGTATATAGTTTTGCTGAATCATCAGTTGTATACATTTAAAGATGTGTTTGACATTGTTATTATAGTCAAAGAAAGTGGTAAACCTACAAGGGTCGTACAAGGATGAAATATACGAAGTGTGTATTGTAGCGATTCCACTAGACAATTTTTATGATTTATTTTTTTGGGGAGTTTGTGATAATTGGTGATTAATAATTTTAATTTACTGGCTCAAAATGTTTCTCGTGTTATTACAATTAGAGCTGTCTGGAAACGAGCAGCAACGAAGAGTCACTGAGCTCCTCAGGAGTTCTAGAATATCTGATACACGAAAGGAGGCGCTGACCAGGGAAGTGGAAACTATCGAACTTAAGCTAAATGACTCTTACAGGAAGCAGGATTATTATTATAATCAAGAAGCGCTAAACCTGGAGGATTATACAGCGCCTTGTGGAAATTCAGGCTTAATTCGGGGAACTGGAGCACAGATCCAATTCCCTAAATCAAGAGCCCCTCACCAACATCAAGGAACCTTCCTTGAGGGGTCAGGAAGCAGGAGAGACAGGAGGAGGAGCTTAAAGGTATTAGTGAAATTGAAAGAAATTTAAAATATTTCTTTTCATATGCCAAAAATAAGGCAAATACCACATCTAGTATCGGGCCCTTACTCAGACAGGATGGGACTTAGACAGATGACAACAAGGAAATGAGTGAAATATTGAAATCCCAGTGCGATTCTGTGTTTAGTGAACCACTAATCTGTCTGAGGATCGACGACGCAAATGATTTCTTGATGAATGAGCCTCAAAACTCCATAAATGTATGCCAGATTTCCGACATTACCCTAACTCGGATAGATTTCGAAAAAGCCATTGACAACATGCCTATGCACTCAGCCCCGGGCCCAGACTCTTAGAACTGTTTTCATTAAGAACTACAAGAATCCCCTCTTGCGTGCCCTAAGTACACTATGGAGGAGGAGCTTGGACATGGGTGAAATTCCACAGTCAGTCACTTAAAACTGATATAGCCCCACTCCATAAAGGTGGCAGCAAAGCATTAGCTAAGAACTATAGACCAATAGCTCTGACGTCCCACATCATAAAAATGTTTGAAAGAGTGCTAAGAAGCAGGATTGCAAATCACCTGAATTCCCAAAATCTGCACAATCCAGGGCAACATGGGTTCAGGGCAGGTCACTCCTGCCTCTCAACTACTGGATCACTATGACATGTCCTTGGATGCACTGGAAGAAAATCAGAATGCCGATGTAATATACACAGACTTTGGAAAAGCATTTAAGAAATGCGATCATGGCGTAATAGCCCATAAAATACGTGCTAAAGGAATAACTGGGAAAGTGGCGAGATGGATCTTTAATTTTCTAACAAATCGAAAACAAAAGAGTAGTGGTCAACAGAGTTAAATCGGAGGCTGCCATAGTGAAGAGCTCTGTTCCACAAGGCACAGTACTCGCCCCCATCTTATTCCTTATCCTCATATCAGAAATAAACAGATATACACCACAGCACCGTATCATCCTTTGCGGATGATACTAGGATCTACATGAGGTTGTCATATGCCGAGGACGCGATTAACCTCCAAGAAGATATAAACAAAGTTTTCCAGTGAGCAACGATAAACAATATGATGTTCAATGAGGGCAAATTCCAACTACTCCGTTATGGAAAACTGGAGGAGATAATAACTAGAACAGTATACTACTGACTCCGGCCATACAATAGAGCGGAAAACTAATGTAAGGGACCTGGGAGTAGTAATGTCTGAGGATCTCACTTTCAAGGATCACAACAGTGCCACGATTGCACGTGCAAAGAAAATGATAGGATGGATAATGAGAACTTTCAAAACGAGAGATGCCAAGCCTTTTCAAATCACTTATTCTCTCTAGGCTGGAATACTGCTGTACATTAACATGTCCATTCAAAGCAGGTGAAATCGCAGATCTAGAGAGTGTACAGAGATACTTTACTGCACGTATAAGTTCTGTCAAGCACCTTAACTACTGGGAACGCTTGGAAGCAGTTGACTTACTTGTTGGAACCCAGGAGGGAGATATATCATAATGTACACTTTGAAAATCTTGGAAGGAATGGTCGTAAATCTGCACACAGAAATTACTCCGTACGAAAGTAAAAGACTGGGCAGGCGATGCAAAATGCCCCTAATAAAAAGTAGGGGCGCCATTGGTACACTAAGGGAAAACACCATAAGTGTCCGGGGCCCAAGACTGTTCAACAGCCTCCCATCAAGCATTAGGGGAATTTCCAATAAACCCCTGGCTGCCTTCAAGAGAGAGCTGGACAGATACCTAAAGTTAGTGCCGGATCAGCCGGGTTGTGGCTCGTACGTTGGACTGCGTGCGGCCAGCAGTAAGAGCCTAGTTGATCAGGCCGTGATCCATCGGGAGGCCTGGTCATGGACCGGGCCGCGGGGCCGTTGATCCTCGGAATAACCTCCAGGTAACAAGTGCTGTTTCTGTCAAGTACTTTTTATATGCACATGTAGACGTTTGTATATTTATTTAAAAATATTAAGACGAATTTTGAATATTGATGAATGTTACAGAAACAACCTTAAACAGGATTATGCGTAAGTTTATTGGTGCATATACAAATATTTACATATGTTATATAGGAGTATTTATATAGAAAGTAGAACAAATCTATGAAGTGTTTGGATGACAAATTTTGAAGAGTTGGTGGGTTATAGTCAAAAGATTACAGACGTAGTTAGATAATGGGTCTAGGAACTGGGTGTTGAACTTTTGATAGCTGAACTAGGTCGAAAATTAATGACTAACACATTATAGAGTAACTAGTCATTTACATATATACGCTTGTTCATAAGCGTTTTAATTGTTGGGTCTCACACAAATAATGTACACACCAATAGGCGAGTATATAGACAGGAGTATACATACACTAGTAGAAATACTCGCATATATGAGTACACACGCATGTATACGAGTACACACGCATGTATACGAGTACACACGCATATATACGAGTACACACGCATATATACGAGTATACACGCATATATACGAGTATACACGCATATATACGAGTATACACGCATATATACGAGTATACACGCATATATACGAGTACACACGCATATATACGAGTACACACGCATATATACGAGTACACACGCATATATACGAGTACACACGCATATATACGAGTACACACGTACATGGTAATATTTTCCAATAGCAGAATCGCGGCTAAAATATTTTAAATGTCTTAAGGCAGACTAATGAGAAGGTAATAGTAGTGGTATTTCGTGGGCGTGGTGGTAAGAAGTTGGTTTATGGTTTTAGCGAGAGATTTTTGATATAACTAATGTGATGTTAACCGCTTGGACGCCAAGTTATCTTGCCAGGTGGTGTATGAAGTGGAGTAGTAGTAATAGTTTGAGCGGAGGGTGGAAGGAGCCACCAGGACCACTTGTTATTGTGTGTAGCACTAGAATTGTTGAAGTGAGCGTCGGTGAGTTGGTGGTTGGCCATTACACGTTTGATTTGAGCTCTGGTGGTGATGGCATGAGTTAGTTTAGGTAACAAGGTAACGTGCAGTGTAGCGCATTAATATGATGAAGGATAATTAATAGCATTAGTCAGAGGTGTAATGTGGAAGGTGAAGGTGAGTTAGATTCAGTTGAAGAACAGTTTCTGCAGGTGGAATAAGTTATTTATTTGTGGTATTTGCAAGATTGAATATTTAATTTGTCGGTATGTAAGTATGGTGTTGTAAATTAGTTGTAGGTATAAGAGCAGAGTTAAATTTGACGTTTTTGTCTAGTGTAGGAGTTTGGTGAGTAAATTGTTAGAATTAATGGAGGGGTTTCGATGCCAGAAATTTTAAGTAATTGTGTTTAGGAGTAGTAGGATATTTAAAGTAAAGGAATTTAAAGTGATAGATTATAGAGTTGTGGGAAACTATCAATGAGGGTGCAGCATTAGGGTTAAAAAGAGTGGTTATTACCGGGATACATCATGAATATGTTTAAAATATAATGTTGAAAATGAAGTTGCTAGTAATGGTAAATAAATTGATGAAGAAAGATAGTAGAGGGCAACGAGTGACTAGGTCTTTTAAGGTTTACTATAGAAATAGTAGGAGTGTAAGAAATTAGATGGATGAGGTAAGATTACTTGTAAGTGTAGGCAATATAGGTATTATTGGTAGTATAAGAGACGTAGTTAAACTTGAAAGATAGAGAAATACCTTACGAATGCAACAGTTATAAAGTATTCCACAGTGATAAGGTCAACAGGAAGGGTGGTGGAGTGGCGATGTAGGTCAGAGAGAATTAAAATTCTGAGATATGATATAAGATTAGAAAGATGGAATACTGAATCTATTTGTCGAGGGACGTGACAAAATAATTTTTTGTGTGATTTATAGGCCCCTCCCCCTAAACGTTGATAGGGAGTGCAGTAAGGTGTTATGGGAGGAAATTGATAAGGCATTTAGATATAGAAGTGTTGTGATAATGAGAGATTTGAAGTTTAGAGAAATTGATTTGACCAATATGAAGTGTAATGTTGAGTCTAGCGACTTTTTTGACACGGTTCAGGATTGCTTTTTCGAGGAGATTGTGACAGAAGCAATTAGAGGAAACAATGTGCTTGACTTTGTTTTTACCAACAAAGATTGAGTAATTAAAAATGTTGAGGTTAATGAAGAGTTTGGGGAAAGTGATGACAAATCACTTAGTTTGAATATATCATGGAATTGCCCAAATAACTAACTGGTGCAATCAAATGTGTCTTGTATTTTCGTTTGGCGGACTTGATGAGACTGAAAAATGAAATGGGTGTGATAAATTGGGATGTGAGTATGGGTCAGGTAGGTGGTGATGGCTATCAATATGACATTTTTCAGAGCATAGTGTAGGTGCCCAGACAAATTTTGTTTGGAGTAGGGAAATTAATGTAACGAAAATGATGGTAAATGGATGAAGAATAGATTAAGTCATTTGTGAAAAGAGACATATATAATGTTATGAAAAGAGGGGATGGGCAGTTTAGAAATGAATATATTCAAATAAAGAAAGGAATAAGAAAGGCAAAAAGGGAATTTTGAGGTTAATGTGGCAATGGATTCAAAGAGTAACCCAAAAGTGTTGTTTCAGATATACAGAAATAAGATTAGGGACAAGATTGGCTCGCTTGCGAGTAAGTGGTCAGATTAGTGACAGTGATAAGGATATGTGTGAAATTTTAAATAGTACTTACTTGCTATCAGTTTTCACCCAGGAAAATAGTATTGAAATTTCAGAAATAATGGGTTATGTCGAATAGGATAATAAAGTATGTACGATTACGGTAACTAGTGGCATGGTCCTCGGACAAATAGAGAAAGTGAAAGGCAACAAATCGCCAGGTCCTGATGGAGTGTTTGCAAAGGTGTTAAAGAAATGTAAAGAGGAACTTGGGGTACCTTTGGCTAATGTTTTTAACATATCACTACAAATTGGCATAGTGCCTGATAAGTGGAAAATGGCAAGTGTAATAATAGGTATTTAAGTTTGGTGACAGGTCCTTCCTTGGCTTTGAAGTATAGACCAATGGTATTTAAAAGCAAATTTCACTTGTCTTCATATCAGCGATATAGACTTTATTAAAGTATATGTAATAAAATATGTTTGAGCAGTACACCCACAACCCCTCCCCCCCTCCCTCTTTGACTGCAGATCATACTATTGTTTGAACGCAGGAAGGAATAATCAAAATGATTTAATTAAACCTTTAACATAGTATCTTGACGACAATAAATTTCATATTTAGTATAAGATGCATAGATTATATCAAGATGACAAATGATATATTGAAAAAAGAATACGAGATTGAAGTTATTATGACTATATAACTAAAAACCGTTTATATAATTATGGATGCCGTTATCCATGAGAGTATTACATATGATATAGTCACGGACTCGTATATTACATATTCTTATATATGCAGAAGTTGATACGTAATATCACCAGATTTTTTAAATTTATTTAAAAGTTATATCAGTGTCATAAATGCCCATTAGCTTAAATAAGAAAAAAAAAATATGGAATAAATTAATTTATTAAGCCTCGTTGAATCTCCATGTCCAATATAGACATTAATTAGGCACATTTTTGTGCAGGTGAAGTACGCATCACCCCCCCCCCCCTCTATTTAATTTTGATCATATTAGGCATGGTCATAGCATTGTTCACTGAACCTAGACAAATAAGCATGAATCTTAATTTAAGATTAGGACACGGTATATTGATGACCAGAAAGATATTTCCAATAGTGTAATATACATACTGTTTTGATTACATTGAGTAATTTTATAAATTGTCATGGAGATGAGGTTTATTGGAAGGTAATGATTTGTCACGTGGATTATAAGTAGGTGTTACATTCGCCATTTTCGACTTGTCAGGAAGTGTGGCAGTTTTTATTGATTGATATGTTGAAGAATAGGTAAAGGTATGGTAATTTTTTTATTTTTACATACTTTGAAGAAGGTTGCAAAGCAATATTTGATTGTGTGTGGATTTATTTGTTTATTTGTATGAGGAGCATGTCTGTAGTTATCGTAATGTTTTATAATTTATTATCGTCGTGTTGTACATAATGTGTTATTTCAAGAATATGGGTATTAATTTCCTAGGTGAAAAGTGAGAGGAAGTAGGTATTGAGAAATTTCTAAGTATATTTATCAGTGAGTGATGTTGTTAATTATGCTTATCTATCTTGTTGCTAATGTTAGTTTTGTATATGTGAAAGAAATATTTTTGATTAGTGTTTGAGTACTTTGTGAGTTATTCGTCTCTCGACCTGCGGGGAGAGAGGACGCTTCTACTGGTTCTCTTGCACGCCACCTGGTGAGGAAAACATAGTATTAGCACCAAGATGGCGGACCGACTGTACCGGCGCATAAATACTGTCTGCATTCAGCTGGTTAGAGGATCTTTAAGCAACGACACGATGAACGTTCTCCTGCCAAGCATTATCAGGGACTGTTATGGCATCCCCAATGAAGAGCTGTATGGTGTGGCACTGAATGGAATGTCAAGGGTCTTCGTGAAGTTCATGAGGGCTGACTTCTACTCTACCATCGTAGATGAATTTCAAGAACGACGGATGAGTATCAATTCGGCAGTGGAAGTATGCTTGCATGATGTGTCTAAGTATTTTACTTGGGTGAAGGTAAGGAATGTACCTTTTGAGGCAACAGCATACAGCATACAAGATGCGTTCAGTGGTTATGGAACTGTACACTCGACGAGCATGGGAATGTGGAGGGACGGCCCTTATGAGGGGATGCCGGAAGGATCCTGCACACTGAAAATGACCCTGAGGAGACCGATACCATCATATGTTACATTGCGTAACCATAGAACACAGGTTTTTGTACACTATGCGGGGCAGAGGAAGACGTGCCGTTTATGTGACTCTTATGAGCACATGGTGGCACAATGCCCCAGGAGACAGGAGCCTAGGCGTCAGGAGACAGCTGCTGTGGATACGCCATTAGAAGCCACGGATGTTATGACGGGTGAAGTGGAAAGACGGGGTACAGGCCTATGGAGTGAGGAGGTCGACAGGGCAGAGGTGGTTTTGGAGACGTGTGTTACACTACCAGTGGAAACGGGGGGGGAGGGAATATCGCCGTCAGACAGGCCGTTAGATAATGCAGAGTCAGCTCAGGACGGGATTTTGGAGGCTGTGCTGAAGGATTTTTTGGAAGAGTCGGAGCTTGGTGTGGAAAGTGATGTGAGGTCAGGTGATGACAAGGTGATGGATGAACAGAAGCAGGGTAAGGAAGACTTGAGTGAGGTTCGAAAGGAGAGCAATGTGGTGGTGGAGGTCCATCAAGAAGATGTGGTTGCAGAAGAAATGTATGTAGAGGGTAGCTCCCGCAAGAGATCAGCGGGGGCATCAGACATGGACGAGGTCCTCACACCAGCGCAGAGGCCTGGGAAGAAGATGTGGGCAGCTGTGGTTGCAAAGGCAAGTCAGGGAGGAGGGGGGGGGGGGCAATGGGAAGCTAGGTGGGAAGGGACAGGGAGGGGTTGGAGGGCAGGAACGAGGGATTGATAGAGAAGAACCGAGACCTATGAAAGGAGGACCAAGTAAGCCTCAGCGGCACAGGGGTAAGCCGCCATTCTTGTAAAATTCAGGTGTGTAACTTTCAATGTAAACGGTCTTAAAAACGAGGTCAAGAGGGTATGGTTAGAGTGGGTTTTGAGGAGATTTAGTATTGATGTCTGTTTTTTGCAGGAACATAACCATAGGTTAGGATGTGAGTTGTTGTTGAAAGGTTATAGGTTGTTTACATGTGATGCTTTGAGGTTGAAAGGAGGTGTGGCTGTGGCGGTAAAGGAGACCAGTCCTTTGCGTATCCTGGGTTGGGAGGAGGGGGGGGGTGGGAGGGTTGTCAGGGTGGATGGGTTTTGGGGGGCCAGGAGGGTTAGTTTTGTAGGTGTGTACATGCCAGCAACTAGTAACACTAGAGTGAAGGTGGATTTTGTACGCGAGGTTCTGGTATATCACTTGAGAGGTTTACCTGCTTTTACGGTGATTGGTGGGGATTGGAATTGTGTCATTAGGAAGGGTGATGTGGTTCCGAGGGGGGCGGGTTGTGTTTTGGGGGTTCTGCGGGATGTTTTGCGAGATGTTGGAGCAGTAGATGTGGTGGGAAGTAGGGGATATGGAGTGGAGCACACTTTTATTCGTAGGGGATATGAGGCACGGTTAGATAGGATTTATGTTAGGCAGGGCATAGGTGTGGAGAGGGTGAGGACTATCGATGTGGGTTTTTCTGATCATCGTGCTGTTATAGCAGATTTGAGGGTAGATGGCATAGTGAGGGTTTATGCAGGATATTGGAAATTAAATGTGAGGCTACTTAGGGAAGAGGGTGAACCTACGGGGTTTGAAGATTGGTGGAAATCCTTGTGGGAGACTAGGAATATGGAAATGGATTTGCTGGATTGGTGGGAAATGAGGGCTAAAGTTGAAATAGGGAAATTTTTTAAAGTACGGGGTAAGGAGATGGCTAGGTGGAGCTATGGCCTACAAAATTATCTTGAGGGTCAGTTAAATGACTGTTATGCAGAGGAACGTGTGGGGCGGAGTGAGGACATGGAACGTTTGCGAAATAGGTTGGCGGAAATTCACAATGAAAAATTTGAGGCAATTCGAGTTAGGGCAGGGTTGGAGGATGTCTTAAGGGGAGATAGGCCATCGGGTTTTGTATTAAGGAGGTTTAAGGAACGGCAGGCGAAGACCACCTTGGCGTATATTGAGGCAGGTACAGGGGGGGGTGGCTTTGAGGAGGGTCAAGGCCTATCCACCACGGAAAATATTAGTTTGTATGCAGATTTTTGGTTTAGGGAGAAGTGGAGGAGGGTTGGCAGGGGAGTGGGTGAGGGACGGTTTGGGGATGAAGGGTTTAATAGAGTATTAAGTGAGCAGGACAGTGACAGAATCGAGGGTAGTATTAATGTAGAGGAGGTGGAGGAGGCAGTTTTTGGGATGTGCCAGGGTAAAACCCCAGGCATAGACGGAATACCAAACGATTTTTATAGGTATCATTGGGGGAGTGTACGGCATTGTCTGGTGGGGGTTTTGAATTGTATGTTAAGTAGTGGGAGGATGGGGAAATCACAAAGAACGGGTGTCACGGTTTTAGTGCCCAAAAAGAAGGAATGCCGAGTTTTGAATGATTACCGTGCGATTACGTTAATGTGCTCGGATTACAAGATTTTTGCTAAGGTTTTGGGCAACAGAATGAGGAAAGTGTTGGGTTTAGTGTTACATAGGGGACAGTTGGGAATTCCGGGAAGAAGGATGAGGGATGGACATGGTTTGATTAGGGATTTTCTAGAGAGATGTACGGGAGGGGGAATACTAGGTTTAGATTGGGTGAATGCTTATGATTGCGTGGACAGAGATTTCTTAGGGGTTTGCTTAGAGAGGTTGGGGTTTCGGGAGGGGGTAGTGAGGTGGGTGAACACCCTGTATGATGGGGCAGAGGTGAGGGTACAGGTCAATGGGAGGTTGGGTGAAAGTGTACCAATGGAGAGAGGTTTGAGACAGGGCTGTCCGATGTCACAGCTGCTCTTTGCGTGTGTGCAGAATCCTTTTTATGAGTCTGTTGAGAGGGTAATGAACAATCAGGAGATGGAAGGGGGGTGCAAAGGGGGCATCGTTGGGTATGTGGATGATACTACTGTTTTGCTAAGGGGTAAGGAGGAGTTAAGGAGGGTGGGTAGAGTGATTCAGATGTTTGGTATGAATACCGGAATGAGAGTTAATACGGTGAAATCAAGGTTACTAGAGGTCGGTAATTGGATAGGGGGGGGCTTGGGGATAGGGTTAGGATGGACAGTGGTTGACAGAATCAAGGTATGTGGGATATGGTATTTGGCGGAAGTGCAGGCATGCAGAAGGGTAAATTCGGAGTCTGTCACGGGTAAGGTTTTAAGTAGACTAGGAGGTTTAAGTGCGAGGGACTTAGCTTTACATCAGAGGGTAGTGGTGGTAAATTCACTTGTCTATAGCAAGGTATGGGGGGTGGCAGAGGTTTTTCCCTTAGAGGTACGAGATATTGTGGAAATGCAGAGGAGGGTGCTGAAGTTTGTGTGGGGATTTGGGAGGGCATGGTTAAGTAAGGAGGTAGTTATGACGGATGTTCGGAGAGGGGGTTTAGGTTTGTTGCCTTTAGGACTGAGAGTAATGGCTGTATATATCAAGTGGAGGTATATGAGGGAAGGGGGTGTGAGGGGCGCTAAAGTAGGAAGAGTTATGGAGGAGGCACGTAAATGGTGGAGTGGGAAGGAATTGAGGGTTTGTGAAGATATGTTGAGATTTTTATTGACAGTGCAACAGGTGGATAAAATCAAAGTGAAACGGTTGGTGAGGGTAGTGAAAGGTCAAGGAATTATGCAAGGGGTAGCCGTGTATCCAACGTATGATTGGGGGGTTATTTGGAAAGATTTTAGTAAGCTTCGGATACCGGCTAGAGTAAGAGAATTAGTATATAGGTTTATCATGGGGATTCTGGCTTCCAAGGAGGTGTTACGTAGTATGGGGTTTGTGGAAGAGGCTTTTTGTCAGTTTTGTGGTGATGTTGAAACGGCGTTTCATGTGGTCTTTTTTTTGTACCTCCTTGGAGGGGGTGAGATCATGGATGGGTGGGGTTATCAGACTGTTGGGGGGGGGGTCGTTTGCCGCTTTTAAGGGCTTTACTACTGGATGTAAGGGGAGTTCCTAGGGATGTTGGAAGGGCTATAATGTATATCATAGTGGATTATCTGGACATTTCATGGGGAATGAGGGGATTAAGGGGTGATATGAGGATAAAAGCGTTGGCGGCCAGATTCTATAGGACGAAGTGTAGGAATAAGTTGGTTTATGGGGCGTCTTGGGAAAAAAGTTTCCCGGAAGGTTATAGGAATCTCACTGTGGGTTCCCTTAGGCGGGGTCCCTGAGGATGGACAAAGGAGTGGTCTCCTTATGGGGGGATGTAAAGGGGGGGGGGTTGTTTTTGGTTTATCTGGAACTGATGTAGTGTGTAAGAGGAAGGTAGTGAGAATTAGGTATGGATGGTAAGCCATGTTTCACGAGAATGTTTGTCATAGTGAGATATAAGTGTGGTTTCCAGGGTTACATTTCTAAGCCTGATGGTTATGTTCACTGGGTTTAAAATTTCCTTGAAAGCCAGGATACCGAGCCCTTAGGATCTCGTTTTTAAGTAATTAGATTGGCACGTTGGTATCAACACAAAATTTTTCTGAGATACGTGTCAGTTCTTTTGGGACTGGCACATTACAGCAGCCTTAGTCTTATAACTACTCTAGGTTTATTTTAGTCTCGGGTTCTTTAAATAATTTACATAGCCTAGTATTGTACCGCTACTGTGGCATGTGGTGTATTATCTTGTATTTTGAGTGTGAACTTCACTATATGCAAATGTTTTGAATGTTTGTAATTCATGGTTAACATTAATATTTGATATCATATTGGTGGTGTATATTCTTCTACTTATTACAGTGTATGTGTATAGGAATGTAATGTTTCATATCTGTTTTAGTCTGTAAATTTTGTGTTTTTGTCTTGTTCATGCACTACCAACTTTTAGGTTTTGATGAGGTCAGGGTATGACCTTTCATTAGGATAATTCAATGTATGTTATTTAGAACGGGGACTGTACATACGGGGAGGGGGGGGGTAGAAGTGTCAGCTGTGTCTGCACTGGCAATAATGATTATTATAAAAGGAGGGTTTATAGGTTATGTATATGGTTGTGGGGTTATGTATATGGTTGTAATATGGCCTTGATCTATGGTGTTCTTAAAATGTACCGGGATTGTGTACTAGAGGTTTTGTAATATCTAGTATGGTTTTTAATTTTATACTATAATCATTATTGTATTTGCTCTGTTTATAAAATTCTGTATTGTAAGGATGTGGAAGGTTGGGTTTTCAATATTGTGGTGTATGTGTTAGGTATGGTGCTCCTGTTTAGCCAAGTACTTGTGACATGCAAGTAAACTATATGTATTTTTTCTGTATACCGATCTGAGTTGTATATTAATTTAATTTATATATATGTATGTGTGTGTGTGTGTATGTGTATATATATATATGTATATATATATATATGTAAATATATATATATGTATGTGTATATATGTATTGTCATCAATACTAAGTACTTCTATAAAGTTACAGTGGATGTGGTTGGTTTTATTGACTAGTTTGTAATGTTGGTGTTTAATTTCATGTTCGGAGAGGTATGAAGTTCACTGTATGTACCATTTATTTTATTTTTCACCGTGGTTTGTTTTGTAAGTAATACAATGTATTATGTATATGCAGCTTTTAAATAAAATATATATTAAAAGATGGGGAGGTAGCAACGGGTACCAGCAGTGAGGTGCAGCCCAGCACCTGCTACAAGTGGCGAGTTGTTCACAGTAATGGGAGGCGCATCAGAGTAAGGAAAGTTAAGAGTGAAGATCTGAAGGTAGGAAATCGCTTCTCTGTTCTCCAGGATGAATGTACTTCAGTGGCCAGTGAAGGTAAGGGTACTACTGCCCCTGCTAATGAAGGTAAGCGCATTCTTGTGGTTGGTGACTCTCAGGTAAGATATGTTGACCGTGCTTTTTGTAATAGGAATAAGAAGATGAGAGATAGAGTGTGCTTCCCTGGAGCTGGTGTTGGGGACATTGTCAACAGACTGGATAATATCATGTCAGGTAATGGGAACAAGCCCATTATCTGTCTCAGTGCTGGTGGAAATGATATTGGGAAGGGTAGGAGAGAAGAGCTGCTAGATAAGTACAGGTCAGCTATAGATTTCATTAAGTCTAAGGGAGGGATCCCAATCATATGTAGCATCTTGCCTAGAAGGGGAGTAGGAAATGAATGGTTGTCTAGGGCAATTGGTGTAAATTGCTGGCTAGACAGATACTGCAAGGAACTTGCAATCCCATTCATTGACAACTGGAACAACTTTTATGGCAAACATGATATGTATGCAAGGGATGGGGTTCATCTCTCTGGGGCAGGGGTGGTAGCACTTGCAGACTCGATTGAGAAGGCCATTGGTGAAATGCCTATGATTTTAAACTGATGGAAGATAGAGGTATGGGTGTGTGTGGGAAACAAGCAGGTTGCAACACTAGGGTTGGAAACAGTAAATGTATAAAAGGCATTCAGCATGAAGTTATAAATAAAGACAATAGAACAGGTCAGAAAACAAAGGGGGACAGCAGAGGGCAGCAAGGGACTAGCTCCCTTAAGGTTTACTATACTAATAGCAGGAGTGTTAGAAATAAGATAGATGAGCTAAGATTAATTGCAAGTGCAGGAAACATAGATATTATTGCTATAACAGAGACCTGGCTCAATCTGAAAGATAGAGAGATGCCATCTGAATGTCACATACAAGGCTATAAATTATTCCACACTGACAGGGTCAACAGGAAAGGTGGTGGAGTAGCGATGTATGTCAGAGACAATTTAAATTGTTGTGTTAGACAAGATATTAAATTAGAAGCGTCAGCCACTGAATCTGTTTGGTTACAGCTTCTCGAGGGCCGAGAAAAACTAATTTTGGGTGTGATTTACAGGGCCCCAAATCTTGATAGGGAGTGCAGTAAACTTCTATGGGACGAAATTCGTAAGGCATCTACATACGAAAATGTTGTGCTAATGGGAGATTTCAACTATAGACAGATTGACTGGAGCAATTTGACAGGAAATTTAGAGTCGGGTGACTTTCTTGATACGATCCAGGATTGTTTTTTAAAACAGTTTGTGACAGAGCCAACTAGGGGAAATAACCTCCTTGACTTGGTTCTTGCCAGTAGGGAAACACTAATTAATAATCTTGAGGTTAATGATGAGCTTGGGGAGAGTGATCACAAATCACTCAGTTTTAACATATCATGGAATTCCCCTAATAATGGCAATCAAGTCTCCGTCCCTGACTTTCGCTTGGCTGATTTCATAGGACTGAAAAATTACTTAGGTGGGCTGAACTGGAATGACCTGACTAGGGGTCAGGTAGGTGGTGATGGTTGCCGATATGATGCTTTCCAGGGCATAGTTCTAGCTGCTCAGTCAAATTATGTTCCAAATAGGGAAATCAGATCAAACAAAAATGATCCTAAATGGATGAACAATAGATTAAAATATCTGATTGGTCAAAAGAGAGGCATATATAGGCAAATCAAAAGAGGAGAGGGGCAATTAAGAAATCGATATATTCAGTTAAAGAGAGAAATAAAAAAGGGAATTAGAAAAGCAAAAAGAGATTATGAGGTTAAAGTTGCAAGAGAATCGAAGACTAACCCAAAAGGATTCTTTCAGGTATACAGAAGTAAGATCAGGGACAAGATAGGCCCACTCAAAAGTTCCTCGGGTCAGCTCACTGACAGTGATAAGGAAATGTGTAGAATTTTTAACACATACTTCCTCTCAGTTTTTACACAGGAGGATACCAGTGATATTCCAGTAATGATAAATTATGTAGAACAGGACGATAATAAACTGTGCACTATTAGGGTCACAAGTGACATGGTCCTTAGGCAAATAGATAAATTAAAACCTAACAAATCCCCAGGCCCTGATGAACTGTATGCAAGGGTTCTAAAGGAATGTAAAGAGGAGCTTAGCACACCTTTGGCTAATCTTTTCAACATATCACTACAAACTGGCATGGTGCCAGATAAGTGGAAAATGGCAAATGTGATACCTATTTTCAAAACAGGTGACAGGTCCTTAGCTTCGAACTATAGACCAATAAGCCTAACCTCCATAGTGGGAAAATTTATGGAATCAATAATTGCCGAGGCAGTTCGTAGCCACCTTGAAAAGCATAAATTAATCAACGAATCTCAGCATGGTTTTACAAAGGGACGTTCCTGCCTTACGAATTTATTAACTTTTTTCACTAAGGTATTTGAGGAGGTAGATCATGGTAACGAATATGATATTGTGTATATGGACTTCAGTAAGGCTTTTGACAGGGTCCCACATCAGAGACTATTGAGGAAAATTAAAGCACATGGAATAGGAGGAGAAATTTTTTCCTGGATAGAGGCATGGTTGACAAATAGGCAGCAGAGAGTTTGCATAAATGGGGAGAAATCAGAGTGGGGAAGCGTCACGAGCGGTGTTCCACAGGGGTCAGTGTTGGGCCCCCTGCTGTTCACAATCTACATAAACGACATAGATGAGGGCATAAAGAGCGACATCGGCAAGTTTGCCGATGACACCAAAATAGGCCGTCGAATTCATTCTGACGAGGACATTCGAGCACTCCAGGAAGATTTGAATAGACTGATGCAGTGGTCGGAGAAGTGGCAGATGCAGTTTAATATAGACAAATGCAAAGTTCTAAATGTTGGACAGGACAATAACCATGCCACATATAAACTAAATAATGTAGATCTTAATATTACGGATTGCGAAAAAGATTTAGGAGTTCTGGTTAGCAGTAATCTGAAACCAAGACAACAGTGCATAAGTGTTCGCAATAAAGCTAATAGAATCCTTGGCTTCATATCAAGAAGCATAAATAATAGGAGTCCTCAGGTTGTTCTTCAACTCTATACATCCTTGGTTAGGCCTCATTTAGATTATGCTGCACAGTTTTGGTCACCGTATTACAGAATGGATATAAATTCTCTGGAAAATGTACAAAGGAGGATGACAAAGATGATCCCATGTATCAGAAACCTTCCCTATGAGGATAGACTAAGGGCCCTGAAACTGCACTCTCTAGAAAGACGTAGAATTAGGGGGGATATGATTGAGGTTTATAAGTGGAAGACAGGAATAAATAAAGGGGATGTAAATAGTGTGCTGATAATATCTAGCCTAGACAGGACTCGCAGCAATGGTTTTAAGTTGGAAAAATTCAGATTCAGGAGGGATATAGGAAAGTACTGGTTTGGTAATAGAGTTGTGGATGAGTGGAACAAACTCCCAAGTACCGTTATAGAGGCCAGAACGTTGTGTAGCTTTAAAAATAGGTTGGATAAATACATGAGTAGATGTGGGTGGGTGTGAGTTAGACCTGATAGCTTGTGCTAACGGGTCGGTTGCCGTGTTCCTCCCTTGAGTCAATGTGACCTGACCTGACTAGGTTGGGTGCATTGGCTTAAGCCGGTAGGGACTTGGACCTGCCTCGCATGGGCCAGTAGGCCTTCTGCAGTGTTCCTTCGTTCTTATGTTCTTATGTTCTTATACTATCTCCAGCGAGATGAAGGGCTTTCATAAAATAATTTTTTTTTGTTTTCAAAGAATGTCTGAGTTATTACTGAATGGGATTTTAAGTTTGTTTTATTTTTCTTGTCAGCAATTTTTAGCAATTGCCGTAGATGTGCATTAATTAGCTAATATAATTTTTTGTTGAAGGTGGTGTTTATTAGGTATGAATGGCATATTTCCTTTAGGTGTGTGTAAATATTTGTTTGGGTGATTTATACTTTGAGAGTAGTTTTATTTGATTTATTTCCCTTAATGTCATTATTGCCAGCATAAAGATGGATTTGTCATTATTGGACAATATTAGTGAAGCTGTTGCTAACTGACTGAGTGACTTATTGAGTGAATGTAAGTGACCAAGAGGAGGTGATGGAGCGGACACATGGTCTGTATGTTTGGTAGAAAAATGATGGTTGATATTTTTGTGAGAATGTATTGTTATTAAAATAATGTTAAATAACTAAGTCGATTATGATGGGAATGAGTGGTAAGTTCAAGGAGAGTATCCACTGAAGTTGAGTTGTGTTTAAGAGAACTTATTTTTTACGTAGAGAATTTGTTGACGGTGATTATATTTGTTATTGGTGAAGTTTGAAGAAACGTTTGGCAGTTAAAACGTCTGCCACTATCATTACTAGTGAGTATTTTTTGGATCAGTTTGAATGTTAATAATTTTATTTATATAATTTGACGTTTTTATTCATATTTTATTTTGTTACAGGTTGATGGAAGTTGAGGTGGTGTATTAAGATGAGTAATGTTTGATTATGTAAATTATTTATTGAAATATGTTTAAGGCATTTAGAGAGATGTTTATTTTGTTTTTTGTTTTTTCAGGTTGAAGTGAGTTGACGGTAGTATGGGTGATTGGCGGATTTTGGCAGAGGCGGCTATTATGGAGTGGTGTGTGGTTAATGTTGTAAGTATTAATTTTTGAAATTCAAAATGTTCACATAAATTTTTGTTATTGTAGGTTTTGGTGAGGTGTTTATTAGCGCGAGGACTGAGGGCTGACTGTGTGGCTGTTGTGTTTAAGATGAGTAATATTGTTTTAGAGAAGTCAGTGTTGATTGATTGCATTAAGGCTTGAAACTGAATAAACAATGAAGATCGCATCCCAGACTTTTCATTGTTAATTTTTGAGTTGGTATATATGTAATGTAGGAGTATTGTATACATTTGTGGTTTTTGAGGTGTTAATATTTGGGGAGGAGGTGGTGGTATTTTGGACGTAATGTCTGGTGTATGTATATAGTTTGAAAAAATACTAACAAAGAAAAAGAAATGATTATAGTGTTTAAGGAAGGTGATGGCAGTAAAGTAGATATTACTTATATATCGACTATAGAATTTATCTGGCGAGAAATGTCAATGTATTTGAATTATTTGTTTATTTTACAGGTTGTTGATGAATTAGCGGGCAAGTGTGAGTGACGGAGTTTGTTATAGGAAACAAGTGTAGAGTACTGCTGGTGGTGGTAGTGTTGGTGGTGATTATGCTGCTGCTGTGTATTAAGATAAGTAATGTTTTAGGTTTGTGTAAAGTGTTTATTTGAGAGTTATAGGGAGAATAGTGTTCCGGGGGTGAAGATAGTTTTTATTTGAGGAGAGAAAAATAACTTTGTATTAAGTTTTGAAACACGGAGCAAATAATGAAGGTCGCATCCTAGACTTGTCATTATTAGTTTTAGGAAAAGTGTATATGTAATGTGGGAGTTATGTATACATTTGTGGTGTTTGAAGTCTTAATATGCGTAATTGAGTTTTTTGTTTATATATTTTGTTTATAATGGTGGGTATTGATATATTTTAATAATATGTATAATTATTTTAAGTAAGTTTAAGATGTTGGATGGGGCAAGTGTGAATGTATTTGAAGTTTTATAATTGATATGTTTAATGAATTTATTTTGTATTTCAGGTTGGTGAAGGTGATGAAGAATTTACGTCTGAGGAAGTGACTGACCGATTTTTATGTGCTGTATATTTTGTATGTATTTGTTGTTAATTTTTAAAGTGACAATGTTTGAAGAAATAATGTGAAATGTTTGTAGATATTTATTTTTAAATTAATATAGTAAATAAAATATTTGAAATATTTGTTGCAGGTTTTGGTTTTGCCGAGGTATTTGATGGAAGACTGAGTAAAGGTTGTTATTAGTTGTGATGTTTAAGATGAGTAAAGTTATTTTTTGTTTTAATTTTTTTGGTAAAGATTAACTATTTATGTATGGAGTAGATTTAGTTGAAGATAATTATGGATTGAGCAATAAATTTAGTTTAGAGTGTATTAAAGCTTGAAACCTTGACTAAATAATGAGGGTCGCATCCTAGACTTGTCATTGTTAGTTTTTGAACAAGTATATATGTAATGTGGGAGTTATGTATATATTTGTGGTGTTTTGAAGTCTTAATATGTGTAGTGGAGTTGTATATGAAAAATTGAGGGATTTGATGAGAGAAATATCAATATTATTGAATGTTGTAGAGAGGATTCGATTGAGTTTGGTTGAGGCAGCGAGTATAATGAGTTATTATTGAAAGGCGTGTATTAACATTTATTTTAAATATAAAATATTTGTTAATAATTGTTGATATATTGTTTATTAATGGATATGTTTTTATTTTTCAGGTTTGAGGTTGTGGGGTGACTGACTTTGTTAGAGGCAGCGAGTAGAAGGAATTAATGTTGAAAGGTGTGTATTTATGGTTTTATTTTTTGTAAGTGTTGAAAATAATTATGTTTAGTAATATTTATTTGTATTTCAGGTATGTGAAGGTGACGACTAATTGGTGGCTGATTGAATCAATGATTGTTGTGTAGAGGCAGAGTGTGATGATGTTTTAGCGGGAAGACTGACTGAGTGAAGGGAGCTGTTAGTGTTTTATTTAAAGTTGAGTATTAATATTTATTGATGAGCGTCTGGAAAATAAAGTAACTTTTTTTGCATTTATGGTTGAAACACTGAATAAATAATGATAGTCGTATCCCAGACTTGTCATTATTAATTTTAGAGCAAGTGTATATGTAATGTGGGAGTTATGTATATATTTTTTGTTTGAGGTATTAATACTTGTTGAGTTAAGTTAATTTTTTTTTGAGATAATGGCAGGTATACATGTAGTATCTGATAATTTATTTGTATTAGATATTAATTTGTAAAAAATGAGTTTTTAGTGAGTGAAATGTCAGTAATGTATTTTAAATGATTGTTTATATTTTTAAGTATTAGTAATTTTAATTTTTTTTTTTTTGTTGCAGGTTAATAGAGATGGAGGACGAGAGTTTTTGATATGGTGATTGATTGGTACTGATTAGCAGAGGCGGAGAGAATTGAGGAGCTAATAGTGAAAAGTTAAGTATTAATAATTTTAGTTTAAGAAATAGATATTAAGTAAATATAAATAATTTGATGATAGAAGTACAAAGAAATCGAGTGAGTTATTTTATAAGATAAGATTCCAAAGGGGCTTTTATGCATAGCATTAATGGTGAGGCTTAAGATGAAGTTAAAGTAAATAAACAGTAAATATTTTAATAGATGTTAAGAATTAGAATCAAGTATTTGAAAGAGATGTTATATGGTTATTATTTAGCTATGGATTGAGTGTAATAGTGTTAAGTAATATAATGCAAATAATAATTGTTTAACCTCTCTCAAAATATTAAATATTATTTTTGAGTAATTTTTAAGAGTAGTTTAGTAAATTGATGAAGTATTGGTCAAAGTTTGAATAGGTTATGTAAACTGGAATAATTGGTTTTGTTAAAGTTAGTTATTGAGAAAATTGTTTATAATTGAAATGTAAAATATCAGTTTATTTTTATAGGTTTTTGGAAGCGTGCGTGGCGGTGATGGTGGCAGCAAGAGCGGCGTTGGTCAATTTGATGTAGATCATGTTAGAGGGAGGGAATTAATCAATTGTTAGACTATTTGAAGATAATTAGTTATTGAATCTAAGTGAGGTATAATAGGTTTTGGTGAATTGTGGACTGAGCATTGTGAAAGCCATATTGACTTTAATCACTGAAGGAGTGAAGATACTGCTGGTGTCCAGACCAACTTTAGACTAATAGCTACAAACATAATTAATGATGAAGGTCGCATCCCAGACTTTTCATTGTTAATATGACTGCAAGTGTATATATAATGTGGGAGTTTATATACGTTTGTGGTGTTTGAGTCATTACGTTGAGGCTTGTGTTTTGGAAATACCGGGTATTCATGTACTGTGGATGGGTTTATTTGTCGCTGTGAAATGGTTAGTAACATTGTTTGTGAAACATGATACCAATAAATAGAATAATTATGTTTTATAGGGTTTATTATAATGAAGGGGAAGTGGTAGGATTATAGAACTTGTGTAGATTCAATTCCCAAAATGAAGAAACCTTATATGAGGCATATATATGATATATTGTAATGAAATCTTTTAATAAAAAAAAAAAATTAATTGTATTTTTTGTGTAGTTGAAATTTGTTGAGAATGTTAAAAAGTAAAATATTTGTTATGGAAATTGACAAATGAAATGTTAGATTTAGTTATCTACAGAAATTTGAAAATAAACATTATGAAAATGTTTATTAAAATTGAAACAAAAAATAATTAGCATTAGTGGAATGTGAAGAATTTGTAAAAGATGTTCAAATAAGTTTAATAGTTAATTTTTATATAATGTTTTTTTTTTGCACAATATTCTATTCAAAGTAATAAATGTCATGAGAATAATGAAGTGAAAATGTCATATGTGAATAGAGAAATTAGTTTTGAGATTAGGTGCAGTATTAGCAATGGTAAATTAAAAGTTAATATTACAGCAAATGATTTTTAGTAATAATGAGGCCAATAAATTGAAATAACATGTTTGAAGCAAATAAACATACCGAGAATTTTTTGTAATAAAAGATAGAAATGATCAAAATAGGAATTGAATGTTTAATTCAAATAGCTATGACTGACAATAAGAAATTATTATTATAATCAAGGGGGAATTGCCAATCTTGGAGGATTATACAGTGCCTTGGGGGGTGATGTGGAAGGCATTCAGGCTTAATTCGGGGAACTGGAGCACCGATCCAATTCCCTAAATCAAGAGCCCCTCACCAACATGAATGTATTCAGTAATTAGAACAATTGTAAAAACAAAAATTTGAAATATGAGAAAACTACTTTTATCACAATCAAGGATGAGAGGAAAGTAAAATAATTCAAATCAATTTATTAAAGTAAAAAGTAAGTTAATACAAATAAGTTATAAATACATCATGAATCATAGTGACTAAATTTCTTATAATAACTTTTAGTTTGTGGTTGATTTTTTATTAATTGAAGATCACTTGTCAGAGGCAACAACAATATTTGAAACATTAGAATGCCTGATTATTCATAATGCTTCAAATTTATTAGAAATCTTTAACAATGTACACAATTGATCAAACATTAACCTGGGAAGTGAACTCTTTTCCACTCCCTTCTTTCATAGAGAGAGAGTATCAAGAGGGGGGGGGGAGGGTGGAAACCTTGACACAATGGAATAGCTCACATGAAAACTTGGGAGCGCAAGCTTTTTATGGCATCAGTGCCGCTTACATCTCCTCACCCACCTCCCAACCCCCCTAGTGGCCAGAGAAACTAATCCTAATTGAAACATTTACGACAAGTGTGGGGGGATTGAATTGTGATGAATTTAACAAACAAAATGACAAAGCTGCTACGAGATTGTTAATGAATAGAAAAAATGAGTGGGTGCTATTATTTTTAATCACGATTTACAGTTATCACGACGTGAGTGAAAATAATTTCAGTCCAAAAACTTTCCCAAAGTTTTTGACAAATATTTTTTTGGCTGTGCGAAGGTGACAAAATTTCACAAGTGTAAAAATTATTGTTTCATTGTGCCGAGAAAAAACTTTTATCAATTAGTGGCAGTTTGGAGGTGTTCTATTTGTCTAATGATGAGTGAGACTTCAGTGGGATTAGTTTTATATCTTTTAGTAAATTATTTTGTTAATTAAGCCTACTTCCTCCCAGCCAAATTTGCATAATCGGGTTAAATTCGTGAGCGTTACACCCAAATTTACACATGCACTAATTTGTGTAAAAATATAAGAAAGAATGGGGTGTCTATGTGGTCAGTGTGGAGTATAAAAAAAAATCCTGCAGCACACACTACATAATGAGGACAAACCAAAATTTGACCGTGTTTTTGGTTTAAAGAGCGACTTTCCATTTACGTATTTTCCGTATGGTATTTGTATTTATATTTTTTCTTGTCTCATTTTATAGAATGGAAGACATATTACAGAAATTGAGATTCATTCAATAGGACAAAATGGAGTTCTAGTTACATTATGAAGGCCTGGCTGTTTCAGAGGCTTTTGCTGTCATTTACGACATCCCGTCTTGCCACGGTATGCTTGCTTAACTACATACACTTAAAAAACAAACATATCAAACACCCCCCCCTCCTCTCTCCAGAGGGCTGCCAGTTCGGACCACAAAGCGGCTGAAAAATATGTGCAGGAATTCAAGGAGTACATAGAAACTGAAGGACTGAAACCTGAACAAGTGTTTAATTGTGATGAAACAGGCCTGTTCTGGAAGAAAATGCCAAGCAGGACCTACATTACTCAGGAGGAAAAGGCACTCCCAGGACATAAGCCTATGAAAGACAGGCTTACTTTGTTGATGTGTGCCAATGCTACTGGTGATTGCAAAGTGAAGCCTTTATTAGTGTATCACTCTGAAACTCCCAGAGCGTTCAGGCAAAAGAATGTCCTCAAGGATAATTTGTGTGTGCTGTGGAGGGCAAACAGTAAGGCATGGGTCACTAGGGACTTTTTCTATAACTGGTTACACCATGCATTTGCCCCCAATGTGAAAGATTACCTAACTGAAAAGAAATTAGAACTTAAGTGCCTCCTGGTGTTAGACAATGCCCCTGGTCATCCTACAGACGTGGCAGAGCGACTTTATGGGGACATGAGCTTCATTAAGGTGAAGTTTTTGCCTCCTAATACCACTCCTCTCCTGCAGCCCATGGACCAGCAGGTTATTTCCAACTTCAAGAAACTGTACACAAAAGCTCTGTTTGAAAGGTGCTTTGTAATGACCTCAGAAACTCAACTGACTCTAAGAGAGTTTTGGAGAGATCACTTTAATATCCTCAATTGTGTAAACCTTATAGGTAAGGCTTGGGAGGGAGTGACTAAGAGGACCTTGAACTCTGCTTGGAAGAAACTGTGGCCAGAATGTGTAGACAAAAGGGATTTTGAAGGGTTTGAGGCTAACCCTGAGAATCCTGTGCCAGTTGAGGAATCCATTGTGGCATTGGGAAAGTCCTTGGGGTTGGAGGTTAGTGGGGAGGATGTGGAAGAGTTGGTGGAGGAGGACAATGAAGAACTAACCACTGATGAGCTGATAGATCAACTTCAAGAGCAAGAGGCCAGACCTGAGGAAACTGGTTCAGAGGAGGGGAAAGAGAAATTGAAGAAGTTGCCTACTTCAAAGATTAAGGAAATGTGTGGAATGTGGCTTGAAGTGCAAACCTTTTTGGATGAAAATCACCCTCACACAGCTATTGCAAGCCGTGCTGGTGACTATTACACTGACAATGTTGTGAAACACTTTAGGAAAGTCATAAAGGAACGAGAGGTACAGGCCACTATGGACAGATATGTTGTGCGAAAGAAGTCCAGTGACTCAAGCTGGTCCTAGTGGCATTAAAAGAAGAAGGGAAGTAACCCCAGAAAAGGACTTGCTATCTCAAGTCCTAATGGAAGGGGATTCCCCTTCTAAACACTAAGACTAATGCTCTCCCCTCCTCCCATCCAATCAATCATCACCAGATCTTCAATAAAAGTAAGTGTCATGTAATTGTGCATGCCTTTTTCAGTTTGTGTGTATTAAAATTAACATTTCATGTGGTAAAAAAAAATTTTTTTCATACTTTTGGGTGTCTTGCACGGATTAATTTTATTTCCATTATTTCTTATGGGGAAAATTCATTCGCATAACGATCTTGCATTTCGCATAACATGAGCCCTCTTGCACGGATTAAAATCGTTAACCGGGGGTCCACTCTATATATATATATATATATATATATATATATATATATATATAAAATAATATATATACAGTGGACCCCCGCATAGCGAACTTAATCCGTGCAAGAGGGCTGGTCGTTATGCGAAATGTTCGCTATGCGAATTAATTTTCCCCATAAGAAATAATGGAAATAAAATTAATCCGTGCAAGACACCCAAAAGTATGAAAAAAAAATTTTTTTACCACAAAAAAATGTTAATTTTAGTACACACAAACTGAAAAAGGCATGCACAATTACATGACACTTACTTTTATTGAAGATCTGGTGATGATTGATGGGATGGGAGGAGGGGAGAGAGAGTGTTAGTGTTTAGAAGGGGAATCCCCTTCCATTAGGACTTGAGGTAGCAAGTCCTTTTCTGGGGTTACTTCCCTTCTTCTTTTAATGCCACTAGGACCAGCTTCAGAGTCACTGGACTTCTTTCGCACAACATATCTGTCCATAGTGGCCTGTACCTCTCGTTCCTTTATGATTTGTCTAAAGTGGTTCACAACAGTGTCATTGTAACAGTCACCAGCACGGCTTGCAATAGCTGTGTGAGGGTGATTTTCATCAAAAAAGGTTTGCACTTCAAGCCATTTTGCACACATTTCCTTAATCTTTGAAGTAGGCAATTCCTTCAATTTCTCTCTCCCCTCCTTTGAACCAGTTTCCCCAGGTCTGGCCTCTTGCTCTTGAAGTTGATCTATCAGCTCATCAGTGGTTAGTTCTTCATTGTCCTCCTCCACCAACTCTTCCACATCCTCCCCACTAACCTCCAACCCCAAGGACTTCCCCAATTCCACAATTGATTCCTCAACTGGTATACTACTCCTCTCAGGGTTAGCCTCAAACCCTTCAAAATCCCTTTTGTCTACACATTCTGGCCACAGTTTCTTCCAAGCAGAGTTCAAGGTTCTCTTAGTCACTCCCTCCCAAGCCTTACCTATAAGGTTTACACAATTGAGGATATTAAAGTGATCCTTCCAAAACTCTTTTAGAGTCAATCGAGTGTCTGTGGTCACTTCAAAGCACTTTTGAAACAGAGCTTTTGTGTACAGTTTCTTGAAGTTGGAAATGACCTGCTGGTCCATGGGCTGCAGGAGAGGAGTGGTATTAGGAGGCAAAAACTTCACCTTAATGAAGCTCATGTCCCCATAAAGTCGCTCTGCCACGTCTGTAGGATGACCAGGGGCATTGTCTAACACCAGGAGGCACTTAAGGTCTAATTTCTTTTCAGTTAGGTAATCTTTCACATTGGGGGCAAATGCATGGTGTAACCAGTTATAGAAAAATTCCCTAGTGACCCATGCCTTACTGTTTGCCCTCCACAGCACACACAAATTATCCTTGAGGACATTCTTTTGCCTGAACGCTCTGGGAGTTTCAGAGTGATACACTAATAAAGGCTTAACTTTGCAATCACCACTAGCATTGGCACACATCAACAAAGTAAGCCTGTCTTTCATAGGCTTATGTCCTGGGAGTGCCTTTTCCTCCTGAGTAATGTAGGTCCTGCTTGGCATTTTCTTCCAGAACAGGCCTGTTTCATCACAATTAAACACTTGTTCAGGTTCCAGTCCTTCAGTTTCTATGTACTCCTTGAATTCATGCACATATTTTTCAGCCGCTTTGTGGTCCGAACTGGCAGCCTCACCATGCCGTATCACACTATGGATGCCACTACGCTTCTTAAATCTCTCAAACCAACCTTTGCTGGCCTTAAATTCACTCACATCATCACTAGTTGCAGGCATTTTTTTAATTAAATCGTCATGCAACTTCCTAGCCTTTTCACATATGATCGCTTGAGAGACGCTATCTCCTGCTAGCTGTTTTTCATTTATCCACACCAATAAGAGTCTCTCAACATCTTCCATCACTTGCGATCTTTGTTTCGAAAACACAGTTAAACCTTTGGCAACAACAGCTTCCTTGATTGCCGTTTTCTTGCCCACAATAGAAGCGATGGTTGATTTTGGTTTCTTGTACAACCTGACCAGGTCGGTGATACGTACTCCACTTTCATACTTATCAATGATCTCTTTCTTCATTTCAATGGGTATTCTTACCCTTTGAGGTGTAGGGTTGGCACTAGAAGCTTTCTTGGGGCCCATGGTCACTTATTTTCCAGAAACAGCACCGAAAACACTGTAATAATACGAAATATTCCGAGTGTATGCTTGAATGTTACCGCGGAGGCTGGCTGGTAAACAATGGGACGGGCGGCACATGTGAGGCTGGCTGAGGGCGCACATTGGACGCGTCTCGGACGAAGGCCGCTGAGCGGGTTTTTGTCCACTATGCGGGGCAAAATTTTAGCGAACAAAGCGTTCGCTATGCGGATTTATATGCCCTCAAAGTCATTCCATTTTCTTCCAGTCTCTCTAAATGTCTAAGGCACCTCAGCAACCCCTTCTCTGACCACTGAATAAAACTTTTAGTAACCCCGCACCTCCTTTTAATCCCCAAACTACAGATTCTCTGCATTATATTCACCACACATTGCCCTCAGACATGACATCTCCACCCTTCTCCTTGTTGCAGCATTCACGACCCATGCTTCACACCCGTATATGAGTGTGGGTATAACAATACCTTCATACATTTCCCTCTTTGCTTCCACGTACAAAGTTCTTTGTCTCCACACACTCCTCGCCCTTTTCCCATCCTCAGTTCTACGATTCACGTCGTCTTCCGATAACGAGTCCACTCCCAAATATCTGAAGACATTCACCTCCTCATCCAAACTCTTTCCCTCCAATCTAATATCCACTTATTCATTGCCTAAATTTTTGTTATCCTTATCACCTTGCTCTTTCCTACATTTCTCAGTAGGACCAGTAACCAGTTACCAGTATCAGTAGTGACTCACTACCAACCATCTGTGTCAATCATTTGTTATTCACTGTTGCATCTGACCTTGGCATGTTTTTGAATGCCGCTCACTCCTAGACGTCATTCGTGAGGCAGTCTAAAGATAGGGAGCAGAGATGGGTGAGCGGCATTCAAAAACACGCAAAGGTCAGCCCCAACAGTGAATAACGAGGGATTCACACAGACAGTTGGTAGTGAGTCACTACTGACACTGGTAACTGGTATGGTACTACTAAAACGTTCACTTTTAATTTCCTTCTTTTACACGACCTACCAAACTCGTTCTCCAACCTCTGCACCTACATTTTTAATTAAAAACTTGTTGCGACTGGGAGTTGGCTACATGTATTATTCCCATGGAGAATCACTAAGACTGCAGAGGTTATTCAGTAACCGACAAACAGCATGTAATCGGACTTTATATAAAATAGTGGAGGGCTGCTTCAATTCCTTAAATCAAAAGCCCTTCAAGATATCCACTTAGAGGGTAGTTCACAATGCAAAGAAACACACACAAAAATAAAGATAAGAAATGCTCTATATTTTTAGTGTGTTACTGAGGTCCTCTTCAGCAGACTCCTGAAAAAGGCCTCTGCACCGAGGCAAAATATATGTATGCTATTCCTAAGACAAAGGAAATCCTACCAGAGACAAAAACAGTAAGAATGGTAGTCAGTACATGTACACCTCCAGATAAAGTATTTATTATGTTATGTTGCACTATTCTTATATTCTGTCTTATTTATTCCATGCGGGCTATTACATTCACTGCAAAGTACATACTCAACCTGCATGGGTCATATGGACCTTAGAGAATGGAAGGTAATCAGGTCTGATGCCAAGTGGGAACAAATCTCTTAATGGTTCTGTTTATTACCTTCCCCATGGCCAGTCTCAGACCATGCTTCCTAGCTTGAAAATGATGTGTATAGTGAATGTAAGCAGAGGTTTGCAAGACACACCTGTCATTTTACCTGTTCATGAGACAAAGTACAGAACATCAATCCAACCTCAGCTGTAATGCCTTAATTTGTTTTTTGTATACCTTTTTTTGTCCATGAATATAAGCAAATAATAATTGTTGCTACTGTAGTCTTAAGTCAGGCTTAACCTTGCCCAAAATACTACTCTGTATAACCATGGGCTTTGTCCGTGCAGAATCAAATGTTGCCCGTCTCTATACAAACGTTGCATCGTGTGGAAATTTGACCTTGATTTTTTTTAACACGTCAGCCATGTCCCACCAAGGCAGGGTGATCCAAGAGAGAATAATACTCTCACCATCATTCGACACTCTCACCATCATTCACGCATAATCGCTGCCTTTGCCGAGGTGCTCGGATATGGCAGTTTACATGTCACTCCAAACGGCCAACATCCCAAACCCCTCCTTCAAATTAAGTGCAGGCACTGTGCTTCCCACCTCCAGGACTTAAAGTCCAGTTAACCAGTTTCCATGAAACCCTTCACAAAATATTACCCTGCTCACACTCCAACAGCTCATCAGCTCCCAAAAACAATTTTACATATTTTTAACATTTTAAAATTACTAGTCAATGCGACAGGTTCGAACCAATGAACTTGGACGAGAGACAAGAGAGCGAATGCACCGGGCCGTGTGGCCGGTACAAACTGAATGAGATTCTATTTCGCAGTCATCTGACAGGATGGTAGTTCCTCCCTCGATGGCTGCTACCAATCTATAACCTGTGAGCATTGGTTCTTTGGATTAATCTCCATCCTTTCACAAGTAGCAAAAGACCACCTGTGAAATGTCTAAACATGGCTTCACTTGTACTCTGCATAACCATGGCCTTAAACACAGACTCCAGTGTCACCTATTTCTGTATCAACACTGCATCGTGTTGAAATAAACTTGTACATATAAATTTATATCTACTAACATAAAATGATAACGTACGTTCAAGAAGAGTACGTACGTACTTTTCGTGAAGAGTACGTACAAGTGTGAAGAGCCCGTCAATTTATGAAGAGTACGTACAAGCATGAAGAGCACGTAAATTTATGAAGAGTACATATGAGCACAAAGAGCACGTAAATTCGTGAAGAGCACATACGGGCATGAAGAGTCTCTGGGATGAACAAGGCTTGTAGAGTTTCCTCCATGCTGATGCATCTTGTCCTGGTGGGAAGGTGATGCTGTGAATGTTTTGAGATAGATTCTCTCCCTCACTTCTGCTGGCCACGATGCATGCTGTAACATAACCACTATGACAAAATTTGATAAGACAAGTGAAAGCCAAATTTCAAAGCATCTCTGAATTTTGGGGGATCTTTCATCAGAGCCAAATTTAAAAAAAAAATTATAAAAAAAGGTCACGTACAGGAGAGAAACATTATGATGGTCCATCCTGCATCACTGTCAATAATCAAGAAGCAATCGAAGCTTTGTTATAAGGCTCCTCCACTAAGTGCAGGTTACTGGCATATTGTTTCTGCCACAGTATTTTGACTTATTATTCTTCTTCTTTAGAAAAAACAAGAAAAAACAGAAGGGTCTTACCAGAGGCTCATGTTGAGAACATTTCTGACATACAGTCAAGTTTCAACATAATGAACTAATAGGGGGAATTTTCCAAGCATCTTACATCAGAAAAATGTAAAACAACAAAAAAAAAATAAGTGGAAAAAGCACTAAATTATGTATTATACTGTATACCTAATATAGTACACTGCAGTAGTCTGGAACCTAACCTGTTGTATAAGTGGGGCCCTCCTGTACTGCAGTAGTCTGGAACATAACCTGTTGTATAAGTGGGGCCCTCCTGTACTGCAGTAGTCTGGAACCTAACCTGTTGTATAAGTGGGCCCTCCTGTACTGCAGTAGTCTGGAACATAACCTGTTGTATAAGTGGGCCCTCCTGTACTGCAGTAGTCTGGAACCTAACCTGTTGTATAAGTGGGCCCTCCTGTACTGCAGTAGTCTGGAACATAACCTGTTGTATAAGTGGGGCCCTCCTGTACTGCAGTAGTCTGGAACCTAACCTGTTGTATAAGTGGGCCCTCCTGTACTGCAGTAGCCTGGAACCTAACCTGTACTGCAGTAGCCTGGAACCTAACCTGTTGTATACGTGGGCCCTCCTGTACTGCAGTAGCCTGGAACCTAACCTGTTGTATAAGTGGGGTACTGCAGTCTCCTGTACTGCAGTAGCCTGGAACCTGTTGTATAAGTGGGGCCCTCCTGTACTGCAGTAGCCTGGAACCTAACCTGTTGTATAAGTGGGGCCCTCCTGTACTGCAGTAGCCTGGAACCTAACCTGTTGTATAAGTGGGGCAGTAGTCTGGAACCTAACCTGTTGTATAAGTGGGCTCCTGTACTGCAGTAGCCTGGAACATAACCTGTTGTATAAGTGGGGCCCTCCTGTACTGCAGTAGCCTGGAACATAACCTGTTGTATAAGTGTCCTGTACTGCAGTAGCCTGGAACCTAACCTGTTGTATAAGTGGGCCCTTCCTGTACTGCAGTAGCCTGGAACATAACTTATTGTATAAGTGGGGCCCTCCTGTATTGCAGTAGCCTGGAACATAACCTGTTGTATAAGTGGGGCCCTCCTGTACTGCAGTAGTCTGGAACCTAACCTGTTGTATAAGTGGGCCCCTCCTGTACTGCAGTAGTCTGCAACCTAACCTGTTGTATAAGTGGGCCCCTCCTGTACTGCAGTAGTCTGGAACCTAACCTGTTGTATAAGTGGGCCCCTCCTGTACTGCAGTAGTCTGGAACATAACCTGTTGTATAAGTGGGCCCTCCTGTACTGCAGTAGTATGGAACCTAACCTGTTGTATAAGTGGGCCCCTCCTGTACTGCAGTAGCCTGGAACCTAACCTGTTGTATAAGTGGGGCCCTCCTGTACTGCAGTAGCCTGGAACCTAACCTGTTGTATAAGTGGGGCCCTCCTGTACTGCAGTAGCCTGGAACCTAACCTGTTGTATAAGTGGGGCCCTCCTGTACTGCAGTAGCCTGGAACCTAACCTGTTGTATAAGTGGGGCCCTCCTGTACTGCAGTAGCCTGGAACATAACATAAGAACCTAAGAAGGAAAACTGCAACAGGTCTACTGACCCATGCAGAGCAGGTCCATGTCCCCCCCCCCACCCAGATTAGCCCAATGACCCACCCCCCGGATTAGCCCAATGACCCACCCAGTCTGGCCACCTCCACTCAAGGAAGGAGCATGGCACCAGACCCAGCAGCACAAGCTAGTCAGGTCCAACTCACACCCACTCTTGTATTTATCTAACCTATTTTTAAAACTACACAACGTTTTAGCCTGAATAACTGTACTCGAGAGTTTGTTCTACTCATAACCTGCTGTATAAGTGGGGCCCTCCTAAGAGGGCTGTAATTTGACATTACTGTGGTTACAGTAATGTCAAATTACAGCAGTGTCAAGTTACAGTAATGCCAAGTTACAGCAGTGTCAAGTTACATTAGTGTCAAGTTATACACAAATGCACCAACACAGTCACGAGGATACTCCGCAACTACTGAAACTATTACGACCACTGACTAGCATCTAACTATCTAACAGTTATAATTATAACCATTATTTTTAAAGGGGTGGATAGGTAAGCCAGTGGAAGGCCTCAGTCAGATGACCAAAAGCTCCAAGGATGTTAGTGGCTTTCTTTGTATTTAACAATATTTTATAACACGTAAATCACACATTTTTTTAAAGGGGTATATGGAAGGCCTCAGTCAGATGACCAAAAGCTAAGGATGTTAGTGCAAAGAAATAAAATCTAATAGCATTCGAAGACCCGTGTCAGGAAGCACTTGTCCTGTTTCCCGACAAATCTTACCTAAGCTAACCTCGGAGACCTAAGTTAACCTCGGAGTCGAGGTACAATACACTGTTAACAACCTCATGTTGTGAACATTTTGTATTTGAAATATATTTGTACAATAAAACAGGAAATAGGTGGGGTTTGAACCCATGGCAAATGAGTCATAGTTGTATAATATAATTGTCTGGATGAGCATGCAAACAAGCCAGGCCGGAGGTCAACCTACGGGAGTAACAAAAACATTCAAAATCTGTAAGGGTTTTCACGAGATAAATTTTGAGTACCTTATCTGATAAGCTTCAAACGGAACAAAAAGACGCAATACTGTGTCTGGAACAACACACAAATAACCCGCACGTAGGACAATGAAAATTACAATGCAGTTTCAGTCCAAAATGAGCATAAGTGTCTTTCTATGTGCTTCATCTCTTCAATGTTGATAACTTAAAAAGCAACTTGAAAATTAATGTACTGCTGTATTTTGGGATACTAGTTTCTCTGTAATATTAAGAGAATGTCTATGCAATTAAGTTTCCAAGCTGGTGTTTCTTATGGGGGGTAAATTAATGTTGCACTGTGTATGTCCTAATTTGCCACTTTTAGTATGTACAGGGAATTGAGGTTAAGCAATACAAACTAGGATATCTTTCTCAATCACCAAAGTACAAGGGATTGGGGTTATGCAATACTGCAATACTTTATTTTGGATTGCTAGAGTACAAGGGACTGGGATTATATATTTTTTTTTTCATTGAAGTACAAAAGACTGGGGTTATGCAATACAGGAATACCTTCCTCAGATCACTGAAATATTGTGGGCTGGGGTTATGCAATACAGGTCCTCCATCACAAATCTGGCATCATTGGGACCTGTAGTGTGCCGGATTACTGAGTTTGCCGGATTACAGTGCGGTTAGGTTAGAATACACTTAATAAAATTAACTAACTTGACTTACACAAAGTTCATTGAACATCGGCAAAAATCGAAAATTTCTGCTAATTTGAGCTCAATTTCAAGGTACTTTTCATCATGAAAGCAATCAAAATCATGTCTATTTCTGTAATATATCTTCCATTCTATCAAATGAGTTAAAAAATGAGAATACAACCATAAAAACCATATGAAAATATACTGCAAATAGGCGGCTAATGGCTGAGAAGTGAACTCCCTTATTTATCATCCGTCTTTTTTATTTTTGTTGTACGTTAAGAAGCATCTTTCCATCAAACATTGCCCAAGTTTCAATGAGATAGCCCAGCAAACAACCGAGAAAAAAAATATTAACCAAAAATCATATATGGCAAGTCCAAGCTTGTTTGTACATGTATGTGTAGTGTGACCTAAGTGTAAGTAGAAGTAGCAAGACATACCCGAAATCTTGCATGTTTATGAGACAGAAAAAAGACACCAGCAATCCTACCATCATGTAAAACAATTACAGGCTTCCATTTTACACTCACTTGGCAGGACGATAGTACCTCCCTGGGTGGTTCCTGCCTACCAACCTACTACCTAGACAAGAATATATATGCAAGAAAAATAAATATGGAAATTAGCATTGTGTTATGAATGTGAAAATTACGAATGTGTGAAGGATTGTTGGGATGACAGATCATATATAAACAAATACAGATCATATATAAACGAATACATCACGTTACATTAAATCCGCCATACGAATCATTTGAACACAAAAATTTTGCCTCGCCTCTTGATAAGCTCGCATCATTCGGTAAATTTCACCTTATCCCAGTGTTTTTTGTGCTTGTAACTGCAAAGTAAGTCACCATGGGCCCCAAGAAAGCTTCTAGTGCCAACCCTGTGGTAAAAAGGGTGAGAATTAGTATGGAAATTAAGAAAGATTTTGAAGGGTTTAGGGTTAACCCTGAGAAGCCTATGCAAAGTCCTAATGGAAGGGGATTCCCCTTCTAAACATTAACACCATCCACACACTCCCCTCCTCCCATCCCATCACAATTATCACCAGATCTTCAATAAAGGTAAGTATCATGTAATTGTACATGTCTTCTTCAGTTTCTGTGTATTAAAATTAATATTTGATGTGGTAAAAAATTTTTTTTCATACTTTGGGGTGTCAGGATCGGATTAATTTGATTTCCATTATTTCTTAGGGGAAAATTAATTCGGCTAACGATAATTTCGCCTAACGTTGAGCTCTCAGGAATGCATTATCATTAGGCGAGGGTCCACTGTATGTACTTATATTTGTGAGAAAAAGTAGATGGTGGTGATGGTGCCTCTGGTGGATTAAGTACACACTATGACAATACAAGGATCTCAATGGAAATAAGTCACTTTGACCTTTTCTGGGTTATCTGATGGGTAATTTACACATTTTTTACTATGTATGATAACTGTGGTCATCTTAATTAGTGTACCTGTACCTAAATGACCTTAAAAGTGGGTCATTAAGGCTCCACTAACCTTGACACCAGCAGTCACGGAGGTGGTGCTAAACCCACAAGGATTTAGTCCCTGGAAGAATGTCAGGATTGGGGGACTAAGGCTCTTGATCCAGTGCCTTGCATTAGAGCCATTTACCAAGCATCAAAGTACCTCCCGAGACGAGGAGGATGGGGGAAATAAATGGTTTAAAATACCCATAAGATAGCTAATGGAATTCCACTGTGGGAAAAGCATCATTAATAAAGGTTTTAAATGGTAGGATCTAGCAAGAACCTGTGGAAATGTGCACCTGTGTACACTTGCAAAGGCATGCCTGTGTACACTTGCAAATGCACACCTGTGTGCCCTTGCAAAGCGCACATGTGTGCCATTGCAAATGCGCGCCTGTGTGCCCTTGGAAAGGCGCGCCTGTGTGCACTTGGAAAGGCGCGCCTGTGTGCTCTTGCAAAGGCGCGCCTGTGTACACTTGGAAAGGCGCGCCTGTGTACACTTGGAAAGGCGCACCTGTGTACACTTGGAAAGGCGCACCTGTGTACACTTGGAAAGGCGCACCTGTGTACACTTGCAAAGGCGCACCTGTGTACACTTGGAAAGGCGCACCTGTGTACACTTGGAAAGGCGCACATGTGTACACTTGCAAAGGCACACATGTGCACACTTAGAAAGGCACACATGTGTACACTTGGAAAGGCACACATGTGTACACTTGGAAAGGCGCACCTGTGTACACTTGGAAAGGCGCACCTGTGTACACTTGGAAAGGCGCACCTGTGTACACTTGGAAAGGCGCACCTGTGTACACTTGGAAAGGCGCACCTGTGTACACTTGGAAAGGCGCACCTGTGTACACCTGGAAAGGCACACCTGTGTACACCTGGAAAGGCACACCTGTGTACACCTGGAAAGGCACACCTGTGTACACCTGGAAAGGCACACCTGTGTACACCTGGAAAGGCACACCTGTGTACACCTGGAAAGGCACACCTGTGTACACCTGGAAAGGCACACCTGTGTACACCTGGAAAGGCACACCTGTGTACACCTGGAAAGGCATCATTCACTCCATCACTGTCTTGCCAGAGGTTACTCTTGTTTCAAACTGCTTGTTACACTACAGTTATAAAACTGCAACATTAACACCCCTCCTTCAGAGTGCAGACACTGTACTTCCCATCTCCAGGACTCAAGTCCGGCCTGCCAGTTTCCCTGAATCCCTTCATAAATGTTACCTTGCTCACACTCCAACAGCACGCCAGGTCCTAAAAACCATTTGTCTCCATTTGCTCCTATTTAACACACTCACACATGCTTGCTGGAAGTCCAAGCCCCTCGCACCCAAAACCTCCATTACCCCCTCGCTCCAACCTTTTCTAGGCCGACCTCTACCCAGCTTTCACTCCACTACAGATTTATACACTCTCGAAGTCATTCTATTTTGTTCCATTCTCTCTACATGTCTGAACCACCTCAACAACCCCTCCTCAGCTCTCTGGATAAAGGTTCTGGTAATCCCACACCTCCTCCTAATTTCCAAACTATAAATTCTCTGCATTATATTCACACCACACATTGCCCTGAGACATGATATCTCCACTGCCTCCAGCCTTCTTTTTGTTGCAACATTCACCACCCATGCTTCACACCCATATAAGAGTGTTGGTATAACTATACTCTCATACATTCCCCTCTTTGCTTCCATGGACAAAGTTCTTTGTCTCCACAGACTCCTAAGTGCACCTCTCACCATTTTCCCCTCATCAATTCTAAGATTCACCTCATCTTTCATAGACCCATCCGCTGACACGTCCACTCCTAAATATGTGAATACATTCACGTCCTCCATACTCTCTCCCTCCAGTCTGATATCCAATCTTTCGCCACCTAATTTTTTTTGTTATCCTCGTCACCTTACTCTTTTCTATATTCACTTTTAATTTTCTTCTTTTACATACCCTACCAAACTCATCCACCAACCTCTGCAGCTTCCATTCAGAATCTCCCAAAAGCACAGTGTCATCAACAAAAAGCATGTGTGACAACTCCCACTTTGTGTTAGATTCTTTATCTCTTAACTGCACACCTCTTGCCAACACCTGAGCATTCACTTCTCTTACAATCCCATCTATAAATACACTGACCATGGTGACATCACACATCCCTGTTTAAGGCCTACTTTTACTGGGAAATACTCTCCCTTTCTCCTAAATATTCTAACATGAGCCTCACTATCCTCAAAAAAATTCTTCACTGCTTTCAGTAACCTACCACCTATTCTATAGATTTGCAACATCTGCCACATTGCCCTCCTATCCACCCTATCATATGTCTTTTTCAAATCCATAAATGCCACAAAAACCTCTTTACCCTTGTCTAAATACCGTTCACCTACATGTTTCACTGTAAACACTTGGTCTACACACCCCCTACCTTTCCTAAAGCCTCCTTGTTCATCTGCTATCCTACTCTCCATCTTACTCTTAATTCTTTCAATAATAACTCTACCATACACTTTACCAGGTATACTCAACAGACTTATTCCCCTATAATTTTTGCACTCTCTTTTGTCCCCTTTGCCTTTATACAAAGGAACTATGCATGCTCTCTGCCAATCCCTAGGTACCTTACCCTCTTCCATACATTTATTAAATAATAGCACCAACCACTCCAAAACTATATCCCCACCTGCTTTTAACATTTCTATCTTTATCCCATCAATCCCAGCTGCCTTACCCCCTTTCATTCTACCCACTGCCTCATGAACTTCCCCCACACTCACAACTGGCTCTTCCTCACTCCTACAAGATGTTATTCCTCCTTGTCCTATACACGAAATCACAGCTTCCCTATCTTCATCAACATTTAACAATTCCTCAAAATATTCCCTCCATCTTCCCGATACCTCTAACTCTCCATTTTAAAACTCTCCTCTCCTATTTTTAACTAATAAATCCATTCTCATTTGCTTCATTACTTCATCAGCAGAAACTTCCTCAACTTATTACCATTCACTCTTCTTCACTCCCGCACCCACTCTCACTTCTGCTGAAAAACTTTTTCTCTATTTTAGCATCTATCCTCCAAAACATTTGTTTATAAACCTTCACTTTCTCTCACTTGCTGCTTCTATTCTCCTTGTATCCCATCTACCTTTTACTCTCACCTACAGCACTAAACCCGTAGAATTATACAGCGCATGTGGGGGAATGGGAGGTATTCAGGCTTAATTCAGGAAACTGGATCACAGACCCAATTCCCTAGATCAAGAGCCCCTCACCAGCATCAAGGAACCTCACTTGAGGGACTCAGTAGTTACAGGATTGGTACCAGTAGTTAAAGGATTGGTACTAGTTACAGGATTAGTACCACTAGTTACAGAATTAGTACCAGTAGTTATAGGATTGGTACCAGTAGTTACACAATTTGTACTAGTTACAGGATTGGTAATAGTTACAGTATTGGTACCAGTCACAAGATTGGTACTAGTAGTGACAGGGTTGGTACTAGAAGTTACTAGTTACAGGACTGGTAATAGTTACAGGATTGGTACTAGTTACAGGATTGGTACTAGTAGTTAAAGGATTAGTACTTGTTACAGGATTGGTACTAGTTACTGGATTGGTACCAATAGTTATAGGATTGGTAGCAGTACTCACAGGATTGGTGTCACTACTTGCAGGATTGGAACCAGATGGCTGACAGTCAGCAAATGGTTACCAGTCAGCAGATGGTTGCCAGCCAGCAGACAGTCGACAGTGAGCAGATGGTTGCCAGTCAGAGGATGGTTGACAATCAGAAACAAGAGATGGTGGATCTAACCTGGCCCAGGGGTGTACCACTGTCATGCAGTACAGTGGATCCCCGACATTCGATATTAATCCATTCCTGAGAGCTCATCGAATGTCAAAAGTATCGAAAGTCGAATTAATTTTCCCCATAAGAAATAATGGAAATCAAATTAATCCGTGCAAGACACCCAAAAGTATGAAAAAAAAAAATTTTACCACATGAAATATTAAGCTTAATGCAACAGAATAATTACAATAACAATAACAATAGATTAATAACAATAGAATAATTGACACTTATCTTTAATGAAGATCTGGTGATGATTGATGGGATGGGAGGAGGGGAGTGTGTGGATGGTGTTAGTGTTTAGAAGGGGAATCCCCTTCCATTAGGACTTGAACTGGCAGCCTCACCATGCCTTACCACACTGTGTATGCCACTACAATTCTTAAATCTTTCAAACCAACCTTTGCTGGGCTTAAATTCACTCACATCACTAGTTGCAGGCAATTTCTTTACCAAATCATCATGCACTCCGACACACGCACTCCACTTTCGTACTTTGCAATTATTTCTTTCTTCATTTCAATAGTCATTAGCACCTTTTTTCTTGAAGGGTTGGCACTAGAAGCTTTCTTGGGGCCCATGGTTACTTATTTTGCAGAAACAAGCACCAAAAACAGTGATAATATGGATAATATGGAATGTACCAAATGTATCCTTAGATGCGCGCACACTGGTTGGCTTGTAAACACTGGCACACACGGGGCAGTTCAGGCCACACGTGGACACGTCTTGTACGAATCATATCGAATGTCGGGTTTTCCATCGAATGTCGAGGCGAAATTTTTGCATTAAAATGCATCGAATGTCGGATTTATCGAATGTCGATGCCATCGAATGTTGGGGGTCCACTGTATTATATACCAAGGGAGGGTATATTCACTTGTTCCGCTGGATGCTTATGGATGCTGTGTTGGTTCCGTTTGTCAGCTTAATAAGAGGAAGGACTATGAGATGCATGATGGTTCTGTATTTTCCAGTATATATGGTGCACAACAGAATTATCATAATGGCAGATCAGTAATCAGCAGCTAATTACCCTGATAATTTAAGCTCAAATGTAACCCAGAGTCTACCCTTGACCCTGACCTTGAGCATATAAGGTGCAAGCTGACTCTCAAGGACTTTTTGTGGAAAAAAAAAGGCATGCCTTATGTGCCAAAAAATATGGTAAGTCAGCTAGCTCCTAATAATAATAATAATAATTTTATTTTGGCATGATACATGTTTATACAAAGGAATATAATAGTTGGGTGTACATGCCAAAAGCCCCTTTATATGCAGAGCATTTTGGGCAAACTTAAAATTAATTTAAGATTAACAAGGCAGTAACAGTACATATGGTCATTAGATGAGTTATGTCCCAGCTTTCCAATGGTACCCTGGACTACCAGGGTACCATTGGTGCTGTTGATTCTTCACTTATTCTGGCTGAGGACCTGAGGCAAGATGCCACAATATTATTTAAATAAAATAACAGTTCTTCTTTTCCTCAGCAAACTGGCTGTATCCCACCAAGGCAGGGTGACCCAAAAAGAAAAACAAAAAGTTTCAAAACGACAGTTATCATATTGTACTGCTACTACCTACTACTACTGCTATTGTTTGCAAAGAAAAACAGACCTCTTGTTACCTTCAAGAGGGAGCTGGTCAGGCACCTTAAGTCAGTACCTGACAAGCCGGGCTGTAGTCTGTATTGTGGAAAATACTGTATGTATTTTCCGGAAATACGGAGAGGCTAATAAAATAATGCAAAGTGCAAATATGCCTCTGAGGGAATGGAATTGTAATTCGTCCAAATTAAAGGACAAAATAAGTAAAGATTACCCTGGAGATGAAGTGCCAAAATGTAATAATGTATTGGGTTTAACTTGGGATACTGATAGAGATTTGTTAATGTTAAAACCTAATAATTACAGTATGCCCAATAAATTAACTAAGAGAGTTTTGCTTGCTGAAGTTTCCAAATGTTTTGATCCACTAGGTTTAGTGTCACCCCTTACTATAAGAGGGAAATTATTAATTCAGGAAGCATGGAAACTTAAATGTGCTTGGGATGAAATTCTACCTGAGGAATTCATTAACAGGTGGGATGAATTAATTGGTGATTATGAGAAAATTCCAATGTTGGAGTTCCCATGCCAGGTGGCCAATCCAAATGGGAAAAATGCACTCCACATTTTTTGTGATGCTTCAAAATTGGCATATGGAGCAGTTGCTTATCTTCAATGTAATAGTGTTATTTCTCTTGTTATGTCTAAGACTAGTCTCCAATTAAATCACGTACCTTACCTCAGTTGGAATTAACAGCCATTTATATAGGTGTCAAATTAGCTAATTATATAAGAAATAAGTTGCAGGAGATAAATATTAGCGACACTGTAATTTGGTCTGATAATGAGGTATCCTTACAATGGATTCGTAATGGAAACAGTAAAATTGTGTACGTACAAAACAGAGTCGCTGAAATTAATCAGATGCAAGAGAAGTATAATAGTTTGGGTCAGCAAATGTTAACATTTAATCATATACCAGGTGAGGAGAATCCAGCTGATTTCTTGTCTCGAGGTTTACCTTATGCTAAATTTGTAAATGCTGTATCATGGTTTAAAGGACCGAGCTGGTTGGTAAATAAAGCTAATTGGCCTGTACAAAAGGCGTATATTGCTCCTGTTGAAATTATTGTGACCACCACTCCAATAGTTTGTCCTTCCTTAGCCATTGATATAAATAGGTATTCTTCTTTACCCAAACTAATCAATGTAACTAAGTTGGTGTTTAAATTTCTAAACAAGATGAATATCTCATATAAGTTTTCACATCCTCTTGAATTTTGGATAAAGAGGGTACAGGAGGAAATCTATGGAAATGAGATTAAATTGATGATGGAAAGAAAAATTGTGAAAGGTTCCATAATAGAGAAATTGGGGCTGTATTTAGAGAACAGTGTAATTAGGTGCAGAGGTAGGTTACAAAATGCTGAATTGGGTGATTATGCTAAACACCCTATCTTACTGCCCAAAACTCATCATCTAACAAATTTGATTGTTCTAAATGCCCATAAAAATGTAATGCATGGTGGGGTACAAGATACCTTAAATTGTATTAGGGAAACTTTCTGGATTCCACAAGGACGGCAAAGTGTAAAAAGGGTGATTAAATCTTGTGTAATATGTCGCCATGTGGATGCCAGATCCTATATGTACCCAGGTCCTCCACCATTGCCAAAGGAGCATGTACAATTAGTGAAACCATTTGATGTAACAGGTGTAGACTATAGTGGTCCAATAATTTTAACAGGTACTTCAGATGGTGTTCCACTGAAAGTGTATGTTTGTTTGTTCACCTGTACTGCTACTAGGGCAGTTCATTTAGAAGTGGCACAGGACTTGTCTGCAGAACAGTTTATAAAGCTGTTTCGAAAATTTGCAGCTAGGAGATCCTGTCCGAGGTTGATGATTTTGGATAATGCCACAAATTTTGTACTACACCAGAAGTACTACACCAGAAGAGAATTAATTTGGAAGAATTCCGTGCAGTGTTAGTGGAGGCGGAAAATCGTATAAATAATAGGCCTCTCTCGTACATGAGTGATACACCTGATGCAGATGTATTAACACCTTCTCACCTAATATGTGGAAGGAAATTGGAAGCTGCCCCTGTCTATAGAGATAATCTGGAAGAAAGTGATAAAGATTACAATGATGCGGCAGTGTTGTGTGATAAATTTAAAATGTTAAATAAAGTAATTGATCATTGGTCTAATGTGTGGCGTAAGGAATGTCTTCTCGCACTACGTGAACACTTTTATGGTGCGACAGAGGCAGTAAATCGACAGAACATTCAACCAGGTGACATTGTGTTGATTGATACTGAACAACATCGAACATTGTGGCCTCTGGGCAAAGTATTGACATTGTACCCAGATGCACAAGTTGTCAGGAATGTCAAAGTGTTGTGTCGTGGCCAGGAAAGTTTACGCACAATTAATAAATTGATTCCTTTAGAATTAGGTGTTCAATCAAATGTAAATGAAAACCTGAAGGAAAGTGACACGAGTGATATGGAAGATAACGCTGACCAAGTGATGCCGGAAAATGAAATCGTGGTAAGACCTACTAGGAGAACAGCCACTCAAGCCAGAACCGGCTGGAATCGTCTTCTAAAGGAAGGAGTAATTTGAGTCGTTTAACAACAAACTCCGGCCTGCCGCAGTGTGGAAAATACTGTATATATTTTCCGGAAATACGGTAATTTATAGGTAAATAGATGCCCTATATTGTATTTTTAAAAGAAGTATGTTATTGAAAAAAAGTAGACACACTCGCCATCTTGGTTTTGAATTTTGTACAAACGTTGGTGTAATGGGAAGAATTTTTCGTGCTCTAGAGGTTAAAATTGTGTTGACACCTCTCAAATAAGAGGCGAAATTGGTGATGTGCATTCCTGCATAACTTGAGATATCAGACGACTGGACAAGAGAGCTCCAGGAACCTCAGATAAGCTCTCTAGATTTGTGTGTAATTCTGGCCAGCATTATTTTCATAGATTTAGTTAGAGTGAGGTTTTCTGAGTATGATACACATTAATCTCCAGTCAAATTGGTGAGTGATATTAAGATATATTTTCCTTCTGTTATGTAATTGTGTATATATATAACCATTTATTATTTTTAATATACAGTCCACAAATTTATATATTTACCAGTATTCCTGGTGTATGTATATTTCATTTAATTAATAGGTCCAGAGCAACTTGTGGTTATGACAGTGGTAGGTATCGAAGGGGGACATTTTTGCGACCTAGGTGTCCCAAATTCCTAGTTGTCTATGTAACATTGATAAATAATAATCTTTATCATTTACTGTTATGTACATAATTAGTTACATTCAGATAAATACAATTTTCCACATGTATGTTGGCCTATGTGCGACCAGCAGTAGCAACCTGGTTGATCAGGTCTTGATCCACTGGGAGGCCTGGTCATGGACCAGGCCATGGGGCCATTGATCCCCAGAACGCCCTCCAGATAGACTCCTCCAGCTAGCACATGCAAGTCTTAAAATTAGTATGAAAAGCCTATGGGATGTGCAACATTGCAGGTAAAAATGGAATCATAATAAAAGCTTATACTGCCCATCTGTCTTTTCATCAAAACCTATAATATACATTTTTTTTTATCAATAAACGAGCCATATCCCACCAAGGCAGAGTGGCCTAAAGAGAAAAACGAAGGTTTCTCTTTTTAAATTTAGCAATATGTACAATGGAAATATAAACACAAATGCAGTATAATGTGATCCTTTATTGACAACGTTTCACCCACACAGTGGGCTTTTTCAAGTCACACACGGATCTACCTGGGGTTGGAAGGTACTTCTCGTACCTTCCAACCCCAGGTAGATCTGTGTGTGACTTGAAAAAGCCCACTGTGTGGGTGAAACGTTGTCAATAAAGGATCACATTATACTGCATTTGTGTTTATATTTCCATTGTGTCGGTATTTTATACCATTTATTCCCAGCAATATGTACAGGAGAAGGGGTTACTAGCCCCTTGCTCCCGGCATTTTAGTCGCCTCTTACAACACGCATGACTTACTGAGGAAGAATTCCGTCCCACTTCCCCATGGAGATATAAACGTCAATACATTATGGAAGTCTGAAGGATGGTACAAAAGAATATATTGTAAACATTTTATTAAAAACATTTTTAAGGTTCCCACCACCATACATACATACACACACATATTCACATTTTTCTCAGATTTAAATAATAATAATATGTAAAAAAAAAAATAAGATTTATTGCATAA